>NC_068914.1:49476792-49779822 GCF_023091745.1 Budorcas taxicolor | reverse complement strand
TCCCATCATTATTGGCTGATGAATGTTGGAAGGTATATGGGTTGGGATTTTATAAGCACAGAATTCATGACTTTGAAGGAATTTAGTTACTGTAAGATTTCAGTTCTGTTAATGGTATCACTTCCCTTCTTCAGCATGTTTTCATATCTCTCCCCAAGTATTGCTTCTCAATTGCCACTGCCTTTTCCACCCTGAGCCTTTGGGCTTCCCTTGTGGCTCAGCTGGTAAAGAATTCCATGGACTGTATAGTCCATGGGTCACAAAGAGTTGGACTTGACTGAGTGATGTTCACTTTTCTACCCTACACTTTAAGTCATAGTAATCTACCATGGGTAGGGGAATAAAGCTGTTTTTTCTTAGTAAAAAAAATTTAGAGGTAAGATGTATTTCCCAGTTAGAAAGCATTACGTGACTCCAGAGGGTTGCAATTCACATTCAAGTCTCTAGAACTGGGTAGCGGCCAACCTGCGTGAGTGTATGTGACAGCTCTGGATTGTAAAATTTGCCAGAACTATAAATTTTACCAAGGTGTTTAGAGTAATCACTTTTCTTTCTTCACATTGCTGGAGGAGAAATGGCAGTAAAGTTCTCCGCCGAGCAGAAATCAGGATGCCTTAACTTCATGTTCAAATTTTGCAAAACTTTTATTCTGTAAAAGACCTTGATATTAGATAAAGATGGAGTTTTCATTTAGAAGATGTCACTGTGCTCCATTTGACAGATTATTTTTGTTTCTTTGAACTCTTTGTTTTTGAACTACCACTTGAAAGTAGCTTCCTATATGGCTTTGGGTAAAATTAGTTGATATCAATTTAAATTAAATACTTGAGTAGATGTCATTTACATTTTAAAGGTATGTTTGTAGGGTGAATCCATAGATGTTCAAAACAATAGCTTAGATTACTACTTTGATTTAACTTTGAAAATATAAAGTTCTGAATATTTATTATTGTTGCTATCATGCTTGTTTTGAAAGCAAAGGCAATCTTGAGTTTATATTTAAAGATATCGAGTACCTACAACCTTTAATGGTACAGGCTGGTTGATATCCAAAGATTAGTATTTGGGCTTCCCCGATTGTGCAGTGATAAAGAATCCACCTATCAAGGCAGGAGACATGGATTCCATCCCTCGGTTGGGAAGATCCCCTGGAGTAGAAAATGACAACCCACTCCAATATTCTTGCCTAGAGAATTTCCATGGACAGAGGAGCCTGGCTGGCTACAGCCCACAGGGCTGCAGAGAGTCAGACACAACTGAGCATACACCAATTAAGTGAAAAAGTCGACTTAAAACTCAACAGTCAAAAAGCTAAGATCGTGGCATCTGGTCCCATCACTTCATGGCAAATAGATGGGGAAACAATGGAAACAGTGAGAGACTTTATTTTTTCGGGCTTCAAAATCACTGCAGATGGTGATTGCAGCCATGAAATTTAAAGACACTTGCTCCTTGAAACAAAAGTCATGATCAACCTAGGGAACATATTAAAAATCAGAGACATTCCTTTGCCAACAAAGGTCCATCTAGTCAAAGCTATGATTTTTCCAGTAGTCATGTATGGATGTGAGAGTTGGACTATAAAGAAAGCTGAGTGCAGAAGAATTGATGTTTTTGAACTGTGGTTTTGGACAAGACTCTTGAGAGTCCCTTGGACAACAAAGATCCAACCAGTCCCTCCTAAAGGAAATCAGTCCTGAATATTTGATGCTGAAGCTGAAACTCCAATACTTTGGCCACCTGATGCAAAAAACTGACTTATTGGAAAAGATCCTGATGCTGAGAAAGATCAAAGGCAGGAGGAGAAGGGGACAACAGAGGATTAGATGATTGGATGGCATAACCTACTCAATGGACATGAGTTTGAGCAAGCTCTGGGAGTTGGTGATGGACATGGAAGCCTGGTGTGCCGAAGTCCATGAGGTTGCAAAGAGTCAGACACAAATGAATGACTGAACTGAACTGAACCTGACACAACCTATCATTTGCTTTTCATGGGAGACGGAAACTTTTCAAATCAATAATGAACTTGAAAAATTTGTTACATGTCTTAAGACTGTTTCTCTGTTTCTTGTGGTTATTATCTCCTACCATACATATCTTTTGTGAAACTATGATAATGCATTTAACTGAGATGTTAAATGCATGTATTTTTAAAGATCTTAATGAAGCCTTGAGTGTGTTTATCTGGGTAATTTAGTTGCTAAGTCGTGTCTGACTCTTTGCTACTCCATGAACTGTAGTCCACCAGGCTCCTCTCTCTATGGGATTTTCAGGCAAGAATATTGGAGTGGGTTGCATTTATCTTATGATTTAGCAAATGAGAATCTGAAGAGAGAAGATATCAATGTGTATTTGACAAAGATGTTATCCTGAAAAGCATGTCGTTTCTGAACAGATCACTTTAGTCTTTTTACAGACTGGATCAATCTTTCAAAGGTGGTTATAATTCTGGGTTTGTTAATAGAGCACATTCCATGCCATAGGACAGTAGGCAAAGGGTTTGAGTTATAATAACATAACTGCTAGGCCAGTGTTCAAATCCCAGGGTTCTCATAACAAAATACTACAGACTGGGTGACTTAAAACAGCAGAACTTTATTTTCTCACCATTGTTCAGGATGGAAGTCCAAGGTCAAGGTGTCAGCAGGTCTGGTTTCTCCTGAGGCCTCTCTTGGCTTGCAGACAAGCCACTTTCTTTCTGTGTCCTCACACACCTCCTGTGTGCTGGCACATCCATTGTATCTTCCTATATGTCCAGCTTTCCTCTTCTTCTAAGGACAACGGTCATGTTGGATTAGAGCCTGCCCAGTTCCATTTTAAGGTAGTTACGTCTTTAAAGCCCCTGTCTCCAAGTAGCCACATTCTGAGATACTGAAGGTTAGGGATTCAACATATAAATTTTGAGGGAGTCATAATAGTAACTAGGTGTTTTCACGATTTGTTCAGTCATTTATGTATTTTCATTTAGCACTCACTTATAAAGTACCTGGGCTTCCCAGGTGGCTCAGTGGTAAACATCTGCCTGCCAGTACAGGAGACGCAGGAGATAGGGATTCTATCCCTGAGTTTGGAAGATGCCCTGGAGCAGGAAATGGCAACCCACGCCAGCATTAATGCCAGGATAATTCCATGGACAGACAGAGGAGCCTGGCTGGCTACGTTCAGTGGGATCACAAAGGGTTGGATACGACTGAGCGACTGAGCACACACATTGTAAAGTACCTACTCTGTGGCAGACACTTGTGTTAGGCTCAGGGCATCTGACTGTCACACTTGCCCCTGCCCTCAGTTAACTCATAATGTAGTGACAGTGGATCGCAAACTTGACTACATAACAGAATGACAGAGTGACCAGAAGGACTTTAAAATATTCAGACCCTGAATATGTCAGGATCTCCCAGAGTGGGCTGTGAATTATGTAGTTATTAAAAAGAATTCTCTGGGAGATAATGGGAGTTTGGCTTCCACTGATCAAATGGAAAATGATAACTGAAAATCTAAAAGGTGCTTTGTAGGTGACTGAGTCCTTTTGTGGTCATTGTGCCTTGTGGTCCTAATGATAAAAATTAAGCTTCAGAGAATCTCAAGTGTTTTGCCCGAGATTACACATCTAGTTTGAGTAGGAAGTTGGGTTGAACCTTGCTCTGTGTTTCCCTAATGTAAATAAATACTTGATTATTTCATGCAATAATCTTCAGCTGTCACCTTGGGTTCATTAGAGTTTTATATGCAGCTGCCAAACATAGTAGTGCTTCCAAAGCCATCAGCAAACTACTTCTTAAATTTTACTGGGCTTAGGAAGTGTTATTGGGAGAAAACCAAATCAAGACCCATATATATGTGTGTATATAAATATATATATATGTACATATATATATATATTGGATAATTTACTTTTCAGATATACTTTAAAGATGTTGCACAGATCTTTAGCTGCTCATTCTATCCCTACTGAGGCCACATTTCCACTTCATACCTCTAAGCCTTTTAAATAGGAATTTTGTCATTCCTATTTCATTTTTTGGGTCTGATTGGGACAAGACCAAATTAAATTTTTCTCAGTATTGACTCTATGACTTGATTATATTCAGAGTCTCAGGGAACTAAAATTAAATCTGTAGAAGATAATCTTGCTGTTAATAAAAAGGCTCTTAGGTGGTCTTTGCCTTTGATATATTACTAGATCCATTTTCAGATAAAGCTTCTCAGAAGGCTTTTGGGCAAAAAAAAAAAAAAAAAAAAATCAAAGTAACTTAGTTGGTTGAAGCCTTGTTATGGTTTCCTCATTTCATAAGACCCTGTTTCCAGTACTTGAAAAGCCAGATTGATTTTTTAAAATAAATGTCATGGGGAATTTCATAACCAAGAAAAAAACCTTGGTTTGGATCTCAAAGCATCAAGCCCTCTTGGTAGGGAAAACCAAGGTAATATCCGATGTAAAGGTGAGAGGATATAGTCTATTACTTTGTTTTTGCTTTAACTAAAAATGTGTGGCTACTTCCTTTTTTCTCCTTGAAGTATATCTGAAAATATAATCTTCAGTAATACAGTGAATAATTTCCAGATATACATATGGTTTCCTTCTTATTAAAGGTGGGCAGCAAAGTTGTGCTGGTAACTTTTCCCCCCACTTTAATTATGGTTAAAAGTTTCTATTAGTTGAAAATTAGAACTACAGTCTTTTGGCAACACTATTTTATTTCTGTTCCATTCACATCTTGAGTTTTGCTGGATGGCAGACTTATTCAGACAATAAATTGATAAACTAAGAGATTGGTAAAATTTTATATATTCATTACTGAACCTGTGAGAAAACATAAATAAGTCTCCCACTGACTTCTATTGACTTCAAATGTATATCTTTTAAGTAAAGTTCATAGGATCAGATTAATGACAAAGTTTGGCCAAATACAAATATAACTTGAATCAGTGACCTTCCTGAGTTATGACTTAAATGAACTTGACATCAATAAAGCCTCCCTGCCATTTAATCTAATCTTTCTAAGAGAGAGAAGTTTCCAGAGGAGTGGGTAAACCAAAGGTCTGTGAAGTTTGAAGTTTCCATTGAAAATGTCTTGAAGTGATAACTTAATTATATTGCTGGTTTGCAGTACAGAGTTCAAGCTCCCAAATCAGAGATCTTGTTAATTAAGATCACCACTGTCAGTAGTTAGTGGCAGGGAGTCTCATTCAAAGTTCAGCATCTCAAATTCCTTTTTCCTGTTTCTTTATCTTTTTCTTTCACTTTTGATGCTTGGTGCTAGTAAGTTACATAATATTACTCATGAAAAAATGACAGGAAACTGATTAAAATGACTAAACTGTAGTCTTGATGTTTGGATGCCTGAAGGATAAGGATCAAATGGTTCCTCGAGGGTGAATATATTAGTTAAGATTGGATTTTGCTATAAGAAACAGAGAAATGAAAAAATAAATGGAAGGCTTTATTTTTCTGGTTTGCCAAGAAGTCTTGAGGTAGAATGCTTCCCAGGTGGCTTAGTGGTAA
Source organism: Budorcas taxicolor (assembly GCF_023091745.1). NCBI lineage: Eukaryota > Metazoa > Chordata > Mammalia > Artiodactyla > Bovidae > Budorcas > Budorcas taxicolor. Next base: position 49,774,313 of record NC_068914.1, on the reverse strand, counting down.
AGAATTCGCCTGCCAGTGCTGGAGACACAACAGACTTGGGTTCAGTCTCTGGGTCAGGATGATCCTCTGGAGGAGGAAATGGCAACCAAGTCCAGTATTCTTGCCTGGAGAATACCATGGACATATGAGCTTGGTGGCCTACAGTCCATGGGGTGGTGGGTGGGCGGGGAGAACTGCAAAGATTGGATACAACTGAGCCTCTGAGTTTATCATTTTGTCTCACAATAAGCCTTCAAGATGGATATTATTTACTGATGAAGATATGAGGTTGAAAGAAATTGTTTTTAGCTAGACATTAATCAGGATTTGAATTCAAGACCCAGTGACTCAGAGCAAGGTTAGAAAACTGTCTCTGTAAAGGGCTGGATGGTAAAGATTTTAGATTGCAAGAGTTGTAATGCTCACATGTGATAAAATAACACTTTTGTTCTCATATTTTTCAACCAGTTAAGAATGTATAAGCCATTCTTCGCTTGTGGACTGTACAAAAATACAGGCAGGGATGTCAACTTTGGTCCATGGGTCATAGCTTGCTGATCACTGCTCTGAATCTGCCGTATTTGACTTTGCTGCTATACCTAGCTGCTGTAGATATATTCAACTGGCATTTCCTAGATATCTGCACTGTCTCTACCCTCAAAAAGTATGAGGAAGAAATATGCACCCACTGTTCTTGGTAATCTGAAATCAGACCATTAGAGCATTTTTCTAAACTTTGAAGCTAAACTCCACTTTCTTTAACTACATAGTGCTATATGGTAGGTGTTTATTTTTTGTTTATGCTCCCTAATGACAACATTTTCTCCTTTTTCTTCCTTTTTACTGTGTTGTGCTGTGCTGTCGCTTCAGTCGTGTCTGACTCTTTGTGACCCTGTGGATTAGAGCCCCCCAGGCTCCTCTGTCCATGGGATTCTCCAGGCAAGAATACTGGAGTGGGTTGCCATGCCCTCCTCCAGGGGATCTCCCCAACTCAGGGAATCGACCTGCTCCTCTTTAGTCTCCTGCATTGGCAGGCAGTTTCTTTATCAGTAGCACATCCGGGAAGCCCTTTTTTTACTGTCAGTTCAGTTCAGTTCAGTCACTTAGTCGTATCCGACTCTTTGCGACCTCATGGACTGCAGCATGCCAGGCTTCCCTGTCCATCACCAACTCCTGGAGCTTACTCAAACCTCTGTGTCCATTGAGTCAGTGATGCCATCCAACCATCTCATCCTCTGTTGTCCCCTTCAGTCTTTCCCAGCCTTCAATCTTTCCCAGCATCAGGGTCTTTTCCAATGAGTCAGTTCTTCGCATCAGATGGCCAGAGTATTAGAGCTTCAGCTTCAGCATCAGTCCTTCCAGTGAATATTCAGGGCTGATTTCCTTTAGGATGGACTGGTTGCATCTCCTTGCAGTCCAAGGGACTCTCAAGAGTCTTGTCCAACACCACAATTCAACAGCATCAATTCTTCAGCCCTCAGCTTTCTTTATACTCTTATGTCTTTGGGATTTTATGTTGTCTTCTTCTGTAAATGTTACCTACTTTGAAGTCTTATTGCAAGAAGAAATGTTAAACTATGTAAAAAGCACTTAACCCAGTGACTCGAAGCTTCTTAACCTTGTCATTATATAATGGTGCTCTGCTTCTCTTCATAGGTTAATATTTAACCTATTAATCCTTCCATCCTCTCCTTGCTAAGCACCCTCTCAAGTTAGGGTCACCTGCAGTCTTAACAAGCCCTCTTGTTTTCTGTCATCAGTCGGCAGATGTAGCATATGAACTCACATGTCAGGGTTAGATATAAAGCCTTGATAACATAAACACAAATTATCTTTTGAAGGAAACCTGCATTAATTGGTTGAGGCTCCATCTTTGGGCAATCATGCTGGCACTGACTTTCTTCTCTTGAGTGACTGTGAGTTTATTTTCCTTTGTCCTTCTTACCCCTGACGTTTGGATTTGAGACTAGCTTTGAGTGTGTGGGGAGGGGAAAGGATTGTTGCTGTGCTTAGTTGTTCTTTGTTTTCACTTTGTTCCACTGCCTCTAAATCCGCTGTTGAAAGAGTGCATGAGAGAACATGGCTTCATCATGGGCACCACAAAATACAAATCCCTCAGTTTATAGAAGCAGCCCTAATCCAGTCTGTGCATTGATAGTTGTTATGGTAACACTTGAGCCAGCGGCTTGTGCAGACATGATGAAGAAGGGAAATGTTCTGGGAAGAGGGAGTTGGAAGACAAGACTGAATCTAATGTTAATTGCCCTGAACTTTGAACTCCAAACTGTTTGGTGATGGTTCTGAAGCTCTTTATACTTAGCACACAGCATGGCATATCAGTGAAAAAATGTGTTGGAACTTGAAAGGTACTTCTTGACAATAGAGACTGTAAAGAGAAAAAAATTGAAAGAACCATGTTTTAGTTTTTCAAAATGGTTAAAATGTGAAAGAAATCTCACATAGCAGTTGCCGTGTTGTAACTATTGTAGAAAACCAAAGAGTTTTCTATTATCTATTTATATATTGTGTATTTAGCTTTGTAGCACCAGTACCGTATGATTTATGAAATGACATCAAATGAAAATAGCTCAGAATTATAAAAGCTCTAAGTGAGTTATCCTCTCTTACTTATTTGGGTGACCAGCTCACACATTTCATGACCCAAGACACCCCATTGCCAGTCAGATGTCTCTTTTAAAACATGATTGCATCTATCTGTGCAGCAGTAGCTCCAGATGGGATTAGGAAATTTAGTCAGTTTGATTTATTGTCACTTATTTTCCACACACCACAAATGGCAGAGATGAAGAGTCCTAATGCCTGACATTTGCTAAGGTGTAAAAGCTGCGTAATATGAGAGCCCCTGAACGTCCGTGAGAGCATCAGGCTGCGAGTCTGGAAATGGATAACTGTGAGGACAGGCATGATGACCCTTGGGCAGGAGACCTCAGCGAAGGCTTCCCGGATCTCAGGTGTTTGGTCCACAGCAGTCAGTTTGTCTAAAGAATATGACCTATTTAAGATGCCAGTCTTTCAGATGCTTCTGTCTAAATCTTCCACGATTATTTCTCCTGCTACAACAAGTGCAGTAGTTGAATGTTGTGCCAAATAATTAAATATCAGCCTGGACCCCAGGGAACTGTCTACTTCAGGGTGCCCTGTTCTGTCATTTCCCTCATGAAACTACTCAATGGAATGAAAGTAAGTGCCTTTATAAAGAACCCTGGATAGAGGTGCAGATGTAGAGAACAGACATGCAGACACAGTGGGGGAAGGGGAGGGTGGGATGAACTGGGAGATTAGGATTGACATATGTGCACTGCGCTGTGCTTAGTCACTCAGCCGTGTCCAACTCTCTGTGACCCCACGGACTGTGGCCTGCTGGGCTCCCCTTTCCATGGGATTCTCCAGGCGAGAGTACTGGGGTGGGTGGCCATGTCCTCCTCCAGGGCATCTTCCCGACCCAGAGATTGAACCCAGGTTTCCCTCACTGCAGGTGGATTCTTTACCATCTGAGCCACTAGGGAAGCCCAAGCATACTGCAGTGGGTAGCCTATCCCTTCGCCAGGGGATCTTCCCATCTCAGGAATCGAACCGGGACCTCTGGCATTGCAGGTGGAGCTGAGGTGAGCTCAGCTAAATACACCAGCTGAGCTACGAGGGAAGCCAACATATATACACTACCACATGTAAAATAGCCAGCTAGTGGGCACCTGCTTGGTTCAGTCCACAGAGAGCCCAGCTTGGTGCTCTGCGATGACCTAGAGGGACGAGATGGGGGTGGGGTGGAAGGGAGGTCCAAGAGTGAGGGGACATATGTAGACATGTAGCTGATTCACTCCATTGTATAGCAGAATAACACAACATTGTAAAGCGATTATGCTCCAATAAGAAAAGAACTACACCATTCTAATTAGGTTGTGTAAAATTATATGCATACTTCAGGAAAAATGGTAAACATCATTGTCTCATCACTGAGACATATCTGTATGCTAGAAACCCTTCATGACCCCCTGTCCCATCACATGCTAGCATATCTTCCTCAAAAGTGTCTATCATTCCAAATCACAGTTCCTTTAAATGGATCTCTAAATGATATGGTTTAGTATTAGCTTTTTGTGAATGCTAAATGAAATCGTAGAGTATTTCTTTAGATTTTGCCTCAACGTAACATCCTGTAATTCACGCATGTTGGTTGTAGACGGCCTTCCTGCTCTCCTTTTGCCCCACTCTTGCCCCAGTTTTTCGGGACAAATTGAGTTTTCAAACTTATTTTTCTTATTATATATTTCTCCTTTAATTTTTACAAGTTTTATGGTCTACGCTGTTTTTCTAGTGCCTCTCTTAGTACATATAACGAGCATAGTTTGCTTGAGGCCTCTAAATTACTATGCCATATCATAACTTTCTTTACAACTAATCAGATACTTTAGAATTCTTTACCTTGAACACTCTAATTTATTATTGGCTCGGTATTTTAATTCTAGCCTATTTACCCTCTTCTCCACACCAACGTAAAAGTAACAATTTTTGCAGCTAATGTAGACAATCACTGTTTAAATTTACCCCAATATTTATTGTGTTTACCATTCTTTTTTACCTCTCAAATCTCGCATATGGGATAATTTTCCTTTGTCTTGAAGGATTTAGATAACATTTTCTTTCAGTGAGGGTCTTTTGGTCCTATCGTAGTTGTTCAGTCGTCGAGTCGTGTCTCTTTGCAACCCAATGGACTGCAGCACACCAGGCCTCCCAGTCTCTCACCATCTCCCAGAGTTTGCCCAAGTTCACGTCCGTGCACTGGTAATGCTGTCCAGCTATCTCATCCTCTGATGCCCTATTCTTCTGCCCTCAATCTTTCCCAGCATCAGGGACTTTTCCAACGAGTCATATGTTTGCATCAGATGACCAAAATACTGGAGCCTCAGCTTCATCATCAGTCCTTGCAACCAGTATTCCAGGTTGATTTCTCTTAAGATTGACTGGTTTGATCTCCTTGCTTTCCAAGGGACTTTCAGGAGTCTTCTCCAGCACCACAGTTCGAAGGCATCAATTCTTTGGCGTTCTGCCTTCTTTACGGTCCAGCTCTCACAACCAGATGTGACCACTGAGAAGACCACAGCCTTGACTATACTGACCTTTGTCGGCAGAGTAATGTCTCTGCTTTTCAACACACTGTCTTGGTTTGTCATAGCTTTCCTGCCAAGAAGCAGTCATCTTCTGATTTCATGGCTGCAGTCACCGTCTGCAGTGATTTTAGAGCCCAAGAAGAGGAAATCTGTCACTACTTCCACCTTTTCCCCTTCTAATTTGCCATTCAATTAATGGGGCTGGATGCCATGATCTTAGTTTTTTAAAAATATTTAATCTTAAGCCAGCTCTTTCACTGTCCTCCTTCATCCTCATTAAGAGGCTCTTTAGTTCCTCTTTGGTTTCTGCTGTTAGAGTGGTATCATCTGCATATCTGAAACTCTCGTTTATTACTTGTTTGAATATGACTTGAAATCTGCAATACTGGAAATTTTAGAACTGTATTAACCATTATTTACTCTCAGTAAACCAAGGCATCCATTCTTTTCTGATTCCTACTGTTGTTCAAAAGCCAGCAAATATTTCAATAGTCATTCTTTTAAGATTGTCTGTTTTTACTCTCACTAATATTATGATCTTCCCATTCATTTGGGTACTTTTTATTTTACTGTATTTCTTTTTATTTTTCTGCTTAGGATTCATTGAGCTTTGTGGATGTGAGGATTGAATCTTTAACCATTGGAAATGTAGTCAGCTGTATCTTTTTACTCCCTTTTCTCTTTATTGGTTACTTTGTTGACCTACAATTTTACATTAGACTTGCTTCCACCATCTCCATGTCACATTTTCTCTTTTTCATATTTTCCTTCTCTTTAACCTTTTGCCTTATATTCTGAACACTATCTCAGATGTTTATTGTGGTTCAGTAATTTTCTCTTAAACTAATGCATTTAGTTGGTCTTGCTAATAAGTTTTTAATTCTATTATTATACTTTTCATTTCTCTAAATACTATTTTTTTTCAGATCTGCTTGATTCTTGGTCATATTATCATATATTTTTATTAGGATTTTAATTGCTTTAAATATATTGAGTATATGATAATTCCAGAATCCATTGTCTGTTTTGATTTGAGTATTATTTATTTTTCTGTATATCTATCTGTCTGATCTACTTTCTCTCTCCTTCTCCCCCTCCCTCTTTCCTTCCCTCATCTATCCATCTATGTATTACAATCTGCTGGTTCTTGTTCTGGCACAGGTTGTGAATTTTGACTGTGAGCTATTCACTTCTTTTGGAATTTTTACCTGTAGAGACTCTTTGAAACTGAGCTCTACTAGAGAGAGTTTATAGTCATCTGGTAGGGCCATCACCCCTATAGGACACCTTAACCTTATCCACATGAGGATCTTGGGTTTAAACAGATAGTGTGAATTCCAACTCCAAACCTGGTTTGAAACTCATCTGTGGCTAGAGATGCTCAGGAGAAATTTTAACTTTTCTCTTCACCCATATCCAGTATCTAGACAGTTGTGAGCTTTCCAGACAGAAGGGTTTATTTCCCCTGTGCTTAATCATCTATGCAAAGCTTTCTTACTAGTTTCACTGCATTGTGAGAACCTCAGGCTTTACCAGTTTTGTTCTTTTGTGCAGTAATCACAATGGAAGCTCAAAGTCTTTTGGCTTCAGGCAAAAAATGTCCAGGTAAAATGTCACCTTTGGTATTTCCTTACATTCCAGAGCTCTTGCTTCCTCTGTTGTATTTTTGCATGAGTTTGGTGATGTGTTCAGAATAACATGTATTACACAGGCATGCACACTGGCACACACACTTACATATAATTTTAATTGCTCAGTCAGGAGCATCAGGCAGGGTATATGAAAGTAAAAGCGTTAGTCTCTCAGTTCTGTCCTACTCATTGCAAACTCATGTAGCCTGCTAGGCTCCTTAGTCCATTGGATTCTCCAGCCAAGATACTGGAGTGGGCTGACATTCTCTTCTGCAGGAGATTTTCCTGACCTGGGGTCTCGCATCACAGGTAGATTCTCTACCATCTGAGGCACTGAAGGTATATAATCCGCTGTAAGAATGGAACTAGATATTTTGGGTGTTAAGAACTGCAAATGCATAAAGACTGATTTTAATACCTAATTTTATTGTAGGATTTTGAAGGGAATGTTTTACATAGCTGAGGTTTTATTATATAATAATGTACATTTTTTTCTTGAAACCAAATGAAGATGAATTTAGTGAATGAAATATTGTTGATATTCAGGTGGACATAATTTATTAAAAGTGAATATATAACTTATTGATATATTAAACAACTATATTTATATAGTTATAAATATAGTTAAACATATTATATTAAATATAATATAACTATATTAAATATAACTATAAAATCTTTTATTAGAATAATGTGATCATGTAAATTTTTTTGCAGTGTTTCATGTGTATATACAAAGATGTACTTGGCCAATAAGCCTTTCCAGGTTTTTAAAAACTTCTGTTAAAAATCAAGGAACTGTGAGAATTATGCATTTTCATTTGTTTAACTTTAGGAATGATTTGTTTATAGTGTCCATAAAAAGTCATTATTTCTTCAGTAATAAAAATAGCTAACTTTCGTTGAACACCTCTGTGCGCTAGAGACTGTTCTAAATTTTTAAAAATTTATTTACTCAGTCCTCGTCATGACCCTTTGAGGAAGGTACTCTTTAATACTTGTTATATGTATGAAAAAACTGAGGTCAGAGAGTCTGAGTAGCTCACCCATATTTACACAGTTAGTTGTAGCCATGCCAGATTTAGAACCCAGACAGTACGGCTTCAGAATCCAATTTTCTTAAATAACAGTGCATTTACTAATACTAATACATTTACAATACATTCTCTAAGTGACTTGGAAAATTGAGGATATTTATGTAACAATGTATTCCTTCATTTGAAAATTATTTCTTGAATGCTTACTATGTCCCAAGATTTCCCAAAGCTCATGGAATGTTCCTGCTTTGATGAAGCTTATAGTTTAGTAAATGGATACCCATGCAATCAAGTAACTAGATACCTCAAAATGCACGCACATATTAATGGTGTTTAGAGGAAGGATCCACTCAGTCTGCCTGTGAGAATCAAGGAACTTTTAAGAGAAGTCTTGATATGTAATAGGCATTTACCAAGTGAATACCTTGGAGATGGTGGTGACAATAGTTTATAAAGGCATAGTGATGTATGCAGAGCAGTATAATATAGAACTCTAAGCTCACTATTACTAGACAGTGTATAGTGTGTTAGTGTGGATGATGAGGGTGTAGTGAAAAAGGAAAAAGTCGTTAAGCAGAGGTCACTAAAGTTATTTTTTAAAAATCATTTACATAATTGAAATGGAATGATTTTCTGATTTTTTTTAAAAGTTACACAGGCAATAGAACAAAGCCTATGCAGAAATACATATTTAGCAGAAGTGAGCTCTAGTAGACTCTGAATGGAGGATCAGTGTGTTGGTTTATATTTGCAGTTATTGCAGTCAAGCGCCTTCAGGGGTCAGGCAGGTAACAAGCAATGGCTTATAGTAAGATATGAGGGCGCTGTGATTAATTGAGTCCTTGCCCAACTGAACAATATTTAAATGTAGTGTTTCAATAGCACTGTATCTGCTTGTTGAATAAAATAGAAATTGTTGCTGAAATATCTCAATAATCTTCAATTGTATCTCTTAGTTAAGACGTCCATGACTTCAGTAAGAAACTGTTGAGTTTTTTTCCTGTCCAAATTTAATAAATATATGCATGTATTTTGATTTATCTTTCTTTAAAAATATTATTAGGTGATTATTATTAGTAGTCATTATACTTGACTTTTTGTTTCTTAGCAGATAATTAAAATGTCTTCCAATATTTTAACTTTTTGGACACAGGTCAAAACATAAGACAAATACTGGCTGTTTAATTCACAAATGTGGAGCACCAGTGAAGACTAAGGGCTCCCCGATGGCTCAGCGGGTAAAGAATCTGCCTGTAAAGCAGGAGACGCGGGAGATGCAGGTTCAGTCCCTGCGTTGGGGAGATCCCCTGGGGGAGGAAATAGCAACCCACTCCAGCATTTTTGCCTGGGAAATCTCAGGGACAGAGGCGCTTGGTGGTTACAGTCCAAAGGGTCTCAAACAGCCCAAAGGGTCACAAAGAGTCAGACACGACTGAGGGACTAAGCATATATACATAATGAAGATTAAAGGTGACTAACCGGAGATTTGAGTGAGAATACCTGTGGAAAGACATGCCACAACTAGTGACTGCTTTTTTCATTTGTATGGATTGGCAGGATGATAAGGAAAACTTCCGCAGTGTAGGTTCGGTTCACAATTACAATGGTATACATATTTGGGCTTTCACCATATTACAGAATAATTTTTGGAGGAGAGGCAAATACGTGATCTTCAGATGCCTAAAAGGTAATGAGAAATAGTACATAGTCTTGATCTGTGAATGAAAGTATGTAGATGCAGGATGTGCTTGACTCTTTGTGACCCCATGGACTGCAGCCCACCAGGCAAGGATACTGGAGTGGGTTGCCATTTCCTGTTCCAGAGGATCTTCCTGACCCAGGGACCGAACCCAGGTCTCCTGCATTGGAGGCAGATGCTTTAACCTCTGAGCCACCAGGGACGCCCAATAATATAAGGAGTAGAATAAGTGGGAAAACTATAAAATGCATACTCCACACACACACACACACATACACACACACACACACACAGGTTCCTGCAGCTTTTCTGCATCATTACCTTTTTTAATGACTAGATAAAGGTTTCCTTAAATTGCATCCTTGATTCATTGAGTTGCTTGTACTTCACATTTTAATATTCTGGTAGACAGTGATAAGATGGTATCAATGTTCAGTTTCCACCAAGAATCTTTTTTTTTCCCCCAGTTAATCAGTTACCAAAAAGCTTTTCACATTCATTGACACCGTGAAATGCCATGAGACATAAGAAGTGGTGTAAGAAATAAACCACTTTAAAAAATGTTTGCATTGGCAGATGGGAAATCCTGAAACTGTTGAGGTGAAACTGAGGCAAAAAACTGAATTGACAATGCTGAAATAATCTTGCTTCCCTAGACAGATATTAAGGAGAATTAAGACAAAAAAGGATTTCATTCTTCTTTGAAGAATTTGACCAAAGTTTGAGGAGAAATATAAAAATACAGCAGGGGAAGGAGAGGGCAGGACCAGTTGAGAGAGTAGCCTTGAAACATATGCATTACCATAGGTAAAACAGATAGCTAGTGGGAAGTTGCTGTGTAGCACAGGGCTCTCAGCCCATGCTCTGTGACAGCCTGGGGCAGGGGTTGGGAGAGAGGTTAAAGAGGGAGGGGACATATGTATACTTATGGCTGATTCATGTTGTTGTATGGCAAAACCAACACAACATTGCAAAGCAATTATCCTCCAATCAAAAATAAAATTTAAAAACATTAAAAAAACTACAATAATGTTTGCCATTAACCTTCCATTGTTTTTGGTAAAAACAATTAAATAATGCAATTTTATTTTACCTATAAAATACAGCATAAAACATTTAAGACATCTTTTAATATGCTAAGTGGAAATACTGAAATCATAGTCACTAAGTTAATCTTTTGATGCAAATGACTATTTTTAACCTTAGGAAGATATATCCAGAAGAAAAAAATGGCCAAAACACTTGTTATAAATTACCCGTACAACTGAGACCAGGAAGACCTCCTGACCTATAAGAATGTATAGTTTTTTTTTTTCTTTTAATTTTTATTTTTACTTTATTTTGCTTTACAATACTGTATTGGTTTTGCCATACATTGACATGAATCTGCCACGGGTGTACATGAGTTCCCAATCCTGAACCCCCCTCCCACCTCCCACCCCATATCATCTCTCTGGATCATCCCTGTGCACCAGCCCCAAGCATCCTGTATCCTGTATCGAACATAGACTGGCGATTCATTTCTTACATGATAGTATACATGTTTCAGTGCCATTCTCCCAAATCATCCCACCCTCTCCCTCTCCCAGAGTCCAAAAGTCTGTTCTATACATCTGTGTCTCTTTTGCTATATACTGTGTTGGTGTTTTTCTTTCTGGCTTACTTCACTCTGTATAATCGGCTCCAGTTTCATCCATCTCATTAGAACAGACTCAAATGTATTCTTTTTAATGGCTGAGTAATACTCCATTGTGTATATGTACCACAGCTTTCTTATCCATTCATCTGCTGATGGACATCTAGGTTGTTTCCATGTCCTGGCTATTATAAACAGTGTTGCGATGAACATTGGGGTACATGTGTCTCTTTCAATTCTGGTTTCCTCGGTGTGTATGCCCAGCAGTTTAAAAGCAAGACAAGGAGGAAGAATATCACCTGAGAGCTCATTTTAAATGAATAATTGGTACAGATTGTATGTCAGTCATGGAAGAGCTATAAGGTTTTATCCATGTGGATAGAGGTTATCCTAATTACTTTTTCACTAGCCATGTAAAAGATTGAATTGGGACTTTGTTAAATTAAGGTGTAACAATAAGTCGTAGATTTGCGTCTTTTATGGATGTTTGAGGATAACAACCATGTCTTTCAGTAACTTGTGTTCCAGAATATTTAGTGCCCTGCGGATATCATGCAGTGTGCACAGTCACTCAGTTGTGTCTAACTCTTTGCAATCCCATGGATTATAGCCCGCCAGACTCCTCTGTGCATGGAATTCTCCAGGCAAGAATACTGGAGTGGGTTGCCATGCCCTCCTCCAGGGGATCTTCCCAACTCAGGGATTGAACCCAGGTCTCCCGCATTGCAGGCGGATTCTTTACCATCTGAAGCACCAGGGAATATTAAGATGTGCTAATTAAAAAGCAGATGATATTGAATAATTTTAAAAATAAATATAGACTCATAAGACAATATATTTGGTGAATCTATCTTTGTACAATAGAGCTAATATTGTTTTTTCTTGTTTCAGTGACAAGTAAAACTATAATAATTATTAATGCAATGTCAGTCATACAAAAATGGGTATTCACCATGAATTGCAATGTTTTCTTAGGCAATTTTTACTTCCATACAATAATTCTTTCTTTACCTTTTGTATTGGTTTTATTGTCAGATGAAAAGTATGTCTACATCCATATTGGAAAAAATATTGCTGACACTTAAATTAGTTTTATATGTCTAATTAAAACTCCCATCAAAGCATATCATGCATAATAGGAGTTTTCAAGCTGACTTAACATAAAATTTTATGAAAGGGTTTTTTCACTATTTTTACAAAAAGAAGCAAAAATCAAGATGAAAAACGCAAGAACTCACTGGATACTTTTGTTAAAGGTAACAATGGACAGAGTGAGTGAAAGTCACTCAGTCATGTCCGACTCTTTGTGACCTTATCCAGGCCAGAATACGGAAGCAGGCAGCCTTTCCCTTCACCAGGGGATCTTCCCAACCCAGGGATCGAACCCAGGTCTCCCACACTGCAGGCAGATTCTTTACCAGCTGAGCCACGAGGGAAGCCCTTGTGGTAACAGAAAAAGAAAGGCATGAAAGAAACATAAGAACCCAGGACAAGTGACTGGGGAATTCTGAGCCACAAAGTCAGAGATTTTGACTAGAACCTTCTTGGCCATGTGAAGGTCAAGGAGAGCAGGGGATCAAGGACAGGCTCTGCTGTTCTAGGTAGAGGTATGCAGACATGAGTCTAAAGATAAATCCCTGACAAGTCAATCTACATAAGGAGTAGGTTGCTAGAACCTCATCCAGATGAGTTACCAAACCTCAGGTCTATCTTTGCAGTCAAGTGGGATAGCTGAGGGACAGAGTTACGTGTGGTAGAAATCCTGGAAGGCAGGTTTTCCCCTGAGAGGGCTGTAGGAGTAGGTTGCTGCTGCTGCTAAGTCGCTTCAGTTGTGACCGACTCTGTGCGACCCCATGGACGGCAGCCCACCACGCTCCCCCGTCCTGGGGATTCTCCAGGCAAGAACACTGGAGTGGGTTGCCATTTCCTTCTCCAGTGCATGAAAGTGAAAAGTGAAAGTGAAGTTGCTCAGTTGTGTCCAACTCTTAGCGACCCCATGAACTGCAGCCTACCAGGCTCCTCAGTCCATGGGATTTTCCAGGCAAGAGTACTGGAGTAGGTGCCATCACCTTCTCTGTAGGAGTAGGTACTAGGTGCCTATTCACAAAGGTAGGTTTTCAGAGGCAGACAAATTCTGTGTCTGGGTGGCTACTAGCATATGAGGTATAGGACATAAAATATGGGAGAATAGGTAGAAAAATAGTTACTTTCATCATACATCTCAGAGGCTTCGGAGGTGGCTTAGACCAACAGCCCTTTTATAGATGAGAGAACCGAAGCCTGCAGAGTCCTTAACCATCAGTTAGTGAGACCCAATCCCCAGTTGATCTTGGATGGCCTGATTTCCAGGATGAATGTTCTTTGAACAACATTATTATTTCTACAGGCCTCCAGGTCTGACGCCTCACAAAGCTGCTGAACTGTTTCAGCATGGCTCTGTATATCTGCTTTGCTAGAGACAGAGCTGATATGAGAATTGAGAATGAGACTGAAGTTATTAATCAGGGTTGAAGGACTGAAGCTTTGAAAGTAACGCTAGTGCAGGAACTTAAGTACTTTATTGCTTTGACACTCCTCCCAAGAGATGGGTGGCCATGTTCTCATCTTGTGAACATTGGCAGGCTGACTCGTGAACACAGCAAAGCGTCCCTGTGTCCCAGGCTAACTCATAACAGATAACACTGCTTCTACATAGCTCCCTGGAGTTGCTCACTTTTGGAATCTAGCTACTATGCCATGAGAGACGCCATGCAGTCCAGGAAGGGGCTTGATATACCCGGCTGAGTCCAAGCTGCCAGTCTACAGAAGCATCTTGAAATAGACTGTCAAGTCCTTTTTCAGATCTCTGACAGCTGATGGTGTGTGGAGCAGAAATGGCCTGTTCATCTCAAAACTACAGATCCATGAATAAAATAAATGACTGTTGTTGTAAGCCACTGAGTTTTGGGGGTGGTTTGTCATGCTGGATACCGTGTGCTTGCTTACTTGAGTGAAGGTCCCTATAATCAGAATTTCAAAAACTGTTTAGCATACAAGTTTCATTGTTTCTAAAGCTTAAAGTTGGACTTGTGAATGACAAGTGTACCCAGATAGCATCACAAGAAATTTACATTTGTGGATTTGTGCTTTCTGGAACCACAGTTTTTACTGTGTTTTTGTTGTTATTGTTTTATCTGAAGCCAAACTGCCCTGGGTTCAAATCTTTAGTCTGCCGTTTATGTTGAGATCTTGGACAAGTTATTTAACTTTTCTTTGTCTCAATTTGCTTGACCTATGAAATAGAGCCAATAACGCTCTTACAAGACTTTTTGTGGCAGTTGCACAGGAAGTTTATTTAAGGATTAGACATTCAGCTTCTAGAGTCTGACCTGGATTTATCAGACATTGACACTTAAAAAGTCTGCAGCATTAGGCCGGTCACACTATCTATCTAAGACTGAACTTTCTCATTGATAAATGAGAATAGTGTAAGTACCTACTATAGCATTATACTTTTGTGAAGATAAAAGAACTAATTCATGTAAATTGTATAGCACAGTATGTAACATAGTAAATACTCAAAACATGTTCAGTTCAGTTCAGTTCAGTTGCTCAGTCATGTCTGACTCTTTGCGACCCCATGAATTGCAGCACGCCAGGCCTCCCTGTCCATCACCATCTCCCAGAGTTCACCCAAACTCACGTCCATCAGGTCGGTGATGCCATCCAGCCATCTCATCCTCTGTCGTCCCCTTCTCCTCCTGCCCCCAATCCCTCCTTGTCATTTATTACTATTGGAATTAAATCATACGGTCCTTCAAAACAAGCAGCTATTTTCTCCTCAGGTATATAGCAATATCTTCTGAACAGCATTGTCCTTCTCCCAACTCCTTCTCAGAACCTCATAGCTCATTCAACCCATAATAATACATTTATATTAGTTAACAACCTTACTCAGACATGAAAAAGTAAAAAGATAGATTCAAATTCTGAATGACTTTGATAATGGAAAAAACTTTAAACAATGGAATACTCAAATGGGAAATCATTGATTCAGTCTGAAGAAGGGCTAGTAGTCATACTTACTGAGAAGCTACATATTAGCCAATAATACAATACATATTATTAGTAGAAATGCCAGTACATGAGAAGGTTTAAAATTAATGTGCCAAACATCTGTTATCACTGTGACTGTTGATATAACAACTGCTTGCTAGCCATATTTACACTGGTTACTATTTAAACTCATTCTAAAATAATTTATTTAATCCTCAAGACAATTAATATTGGAGAGGTTAACTGCATTAGAGTTGCATTTGCTTAATCACAACCCAACGTGGAGGAGCCTTATTCTCTTGAGATGAGTGTTAAAAATTTTGAGAGGATTTAGAAGAGTAAAGTGAAAGTGATTTAGGGGAAATTTAGTCCTATAATAGAAGGGAAAAAAGAGAGATATCATTGGAATATCCCTCAGGTGAATGGAGGGTTATGGGGTTGTGTGAAGGAGGTAACCAGTTTTCATGTAGATTTCATGCCCAAAGATGGGCAAAGATGTTTAGTACGAGTTTTACCATGAGTAGCGTAGGTTGAATGCAAAAAAAAAATTAAATAAATAAATCCTTCCCTCAGCAAGAGACTACTGAGTGGGATGAATTTTTTGGTTCACTTTTTAAAAAGTATAGATTTATTTTTTAATTTTTGAAATGGCATTATATAGTGTTCTAGAGGAGGTAAACAATGCCTTAATTTTTTTCTTATCTTTCTGGGTCTATAACATTAATCACTCCATTTTTAAAACAATGATAAATTATATATCTCTACTTCTAACTTTTATTTCAGTTGAGTTTGTGACTAGTCATTTGCCTAAGGTTTTTATTTTTCTTTCTTGCTTGTTAAGTAGCAGATATCTCTTTCTGTTGGCCTACCTCTTAGTCTTTCCGCTTTTTCTTGAGCAGATATATATCTCAAATGTTTCCACTGACATGTACTCCAGGTGGTATTTTAAAAAGTAATGAGATTTGAATCCGTCAAATTTACTGCATTATAGGAATGATCAAGAGAGGAATGCATTGATAGACAGTCCAAATTTACTTTTATTTTTTTACTATTTTTATTAATTTTTTTTACTATTTGTAATGTTATAATTGTTATATTAGTATGATTCTTTATAGTTTACCAAATAATTGTAATACATCTTTGTTAGATTATGATAATAACAGTCCCCGATGAATCACACCCCTGGTGTCTACATCTTTGTACAGTCCCCTCCTGTGACTTCTCCACTTGGCCGTGTGACTTGCTTTAACCAACTGTGTATTCATCATTGTGATGCAAGCAGAGGCTTGGTGTTTGCTCATGTGACTTGCTCCCTTGGAACATCCTGGAGAAGTTATACAAAGAACAAAAGTACCCAGAACAGAAGTCCCGGTGAACCAACAGACATGTGAATGAGTCTGCTATGGACCATCTACACCTGCAAGGTCCCCTCATGCAAAAACATGGGTGAGATGATTAGAAGACTCCTCAGCTAAATCTATCCCAAGGAAGAATACAAAGCCAATAGATTGTTTTTGTTTAGATGCCTAAATTCCAGGATGATCTGTTATACAGCAATAGGTGACTGATACACATATTGCTCTTTGAAGCATCTGGGTATATCAACCTTGGGAACCAATTAGGGAAGATTTTGTCTCAGTTTTACACATGAGGAATCTATAGGGTTGCTACTAGGTTTTCTTCTATAATATTTTATTAATTCCTTCAGCAGATTTAGAAGAAAAGTCTAATATGGTATCATAAAGTTCTTTAGAAATTTTTAAAAATTCTAAGACAAAATATGAGTCATATTTCCAAAGTCAAAATTATTTTCTTTTATATTTGAAAAAGTAGCTATAGTGTATTTCTGCTAAGACATCTTTTCCTCGGTATGGAGAAGAGTTGTATTAGCCATCATCAGAACATATACTTAGAAAAAAAGAGAGAAAGCCTGAGTGAGGATAGTATTTATGGATTGGAATAGCAGTTAGAGCTGAACTGAATTTACACAGAAATTCTTGTTCACATAAGGAAATTTCACCCTCAATAGTGATCTCTTTTTCTAAAGAATTTTGTGTTCTCTCTGGCTGCCAAATTGTATTTCACTTGGGCTGTTTTTAAAGCAGAGCATTGCCTACAATTTTATCAGCTTATTTCTAACCATAATTCACAGCTTCCTTTGAGGAAGAGGTACAATTTTGGTTCATGTTTTATTCTTTTTCATTTCCTTTTCAAGGCATGGCCTTATTATTATATGGGCCAACTTGGATGCTTGAAGCAACTGATTTTGTGCAGCAGAAGGAAGAGAAGTGAATTGGTTATTTTAACTCTAAAGAGAGAAAAGGCAGTCAAGCTGATCTTAAAGAAGTAGACAGTAAATAATATGATTTATTAGGTGTTGAGTTCTCTAGGCCGCCATGCTAAAATGCCTTCATTCATTTGGCTTTTTCTCAGGTGAGGAGCGCTAGCAGGAATCTCCTTGAACCTTTTGTAAATGAGATCTCTCTCCTTTTTTAAGTGAAACATTTTTGACAATGTTCTCTTTCAGTCCCTCTTTCTGATTTCTTGTTCAAAGTCAACTTAGTAAAAGCAATGAGGAAGTCTTGTTTTCAAGTTTAGTGTGCATAAACATCACCAGGGAAGTCCACTAAACCAGAGACCCTTGATTCACTGCAAATCTTTGGACTGTGTGGATTTCCTGAGATGCTCCAGGAATCTGTTTTTGTTGTGTTTTATTTTTTAAAAAGCATCCAGGTGATTTTGAAATGGCCTAAACCATAGTTTTATAAATTTAGATATAATTATATTGTTATCTTCTAATTGGTATTGGTAAGTCACACATATGTATAAACAGTTTTTTAAGACCTATGATAAAGATAGTGAGACCATTAAGTGATAGAGGTTTTTGTGATGGATACAAGACAGTGAAGTGAAGTGAAGTGTTACTCACTCAGTTGTGTCCAATCTTTGTGACCCCATGGACTGTAGCCTGCCAGGCTTTTCTGTCCATGGAATTCTCCAGGCAAGAATACTGGAGTGGTTTGCTGTTCCCTTCTCCAGGGAATCTTCCTGACCCAGGGACTGAACCCAGGTTTCCTACACTGCAGGCCGATTCTTTACCAACTGAGCCACTAACAAGTAAGTGACTCAACAGTGGATTTTTTTCCCTTGACAAAGACAAAATGCAATGACTAAATATTCAGGTGGTTGCTGTGCTTTCATGTTAGGAAACAGATAGGCAGTCTTCCTAAAATGAGCATTGCTTTAAAAAATGGAATTAGCAGGATTCTGTTTATGTCCATATCAGTGAGTCAGTCCATGTGAGGGCACAGCATGGTTGACTGCCAAATGACAACCCGTGGTAGCTCAGCTGGTAAAGAATCCACCTATAATGCAGGAGACTCCAAGTCAGGAAGATCCACTGGGGAAGGGATTGGCTACCCGCTCCAGTGTTCTTGGGCTTCCCTGGTGGCTCAGAGGGTAAAGAATCTGCCCGCAATGCAGGAGACCTGGGTTCAGTCCCTGGAGAAGATCTCCTGGAGAAGGGAATGGCTACCTAACTCCAGTATTCTGGCCTGGAGAATTCCATGGACAGCGGGGCCTGGTGGGCTACAGTCCATGGTGTCGCAAAGAGTAAGACAGTGACTGAGTGCTTTTCACTTTCATTTTCATTCTAAACAACCACTGCATTCGCATAGTGGGCTTTCAGTCATGCTCATAATCTTGATGAATTAGATTTTTCTCTTTAGGAAATAAACTCAACACTGTACTTTCATTTTTGTAGTTATTAAAATAAATGTAAATTGCTCATGAGCACATTCTTGTGTACCGAGGTTGAATCAGAGGTATTGGTCCTCTGTTTCTGCCCATGCTGAAGAGGTGAGAATATTTGATGGTGATAGATATTTGCGAATGGAGATGTGAACTGAGGAAGGGAATTTAATATGACTTTGTCTCCTTTGTATCCTTTCTTAAAAGGTCATATTGACTGTAAAGCTTTCTTCATTCAGAAATAAGAGTGATCTATGCAGAAATGTTTCAGCATGAAGATATATATAACAACAGTGTGATGGGACAAAATATTGATGATAATGCTGCTATTTTTAATGGATTTGACCATGTCATCATTTCTTTATTCTATTTTTTCATAAATGTGATTAGTCCAGTTTTTCCATGGTCTTCTTAAAGAATTTAGTTATGACAGATAAACAACAGTAATAAAATGTATGGAGATTATTTGCAACTGTACATAGGATCCTGGGACTTTGGGGAGAAACCAGGGTCACAGATGCAGTTGTAAAAATGCTCTTATAGAGGTGGTAGGTAAAACCAGTAGGTTATATGATTTTCCAGGTGGTACATGTAATGTGTGAAAAGAGTTGGGGATGAGATCCTTGAGGAATTAATACGTATGTGACAAAAAGGGGAAAAAGCCTACTGTTGTACGCTTAAAGGGAATGACCACTAAGGTAGGAAAGATCTAGGTGAAACAATATCCTGAGGGCCAAAGAGAGAAGAAAGTCCCTAAAAGAGTCCGTTAGATTAAACTATTAGGTGATCAGACCTTAATAAAGGCTTTTGGGAAAAAACTTACTGTATTCATTTGAAAGAAAAAAAAAAGGAAGATAGCTAGCGTAAGTTATTGCAAGTTTGGTTGAGAAGGGAAGAGAAGAGGTTGCAGTGGATTGTGGTGGGATCATACAGAGCAAAGCAAAAATGGCCTTATTTTTTAACAAATAGAAGGAACTTGGGTTTCCTGTCAGGCTAAAGAGAAGGTGACAGTGAAGAAGGTTGTTATATGTACAAGGAGAGAAAGGATAATATTAACAGAAAGAACTGAGCCCTCTCTGTCCATGGGATTCTCCAGCAAGAATACTAGAGTGGGCTGCCATTCCCTTCTCTGGGGGATCTTCCCAACCCAGGGACTGAATCCATGTCTTCTGCTTTGCAGGCAGATTCTTTACCATCTGAGCCACGTGAAAAACCCCTAGATAATATGGGGATCTCTGAGTGCTTAAATTGACAGATTAATCTTAACGGGAGGGGCACCTTTCCTCTGAGATTAGAGAAAAGGAGTTGAAGATAAGTTTAATCTGTGTAATAAAAAATGCTTTGTTTTTTCTCTATAGATCACACACTTGTCAAAGAAGAAACCATGTTAAATTAGAAAATAAACATGCTCAGGGTAGATGTAGGGTACCGTTAAATCTGGTGCAGTTAATCGTCAAAAATGTGGGATTATAATGAACCAATTATTTTATTTTAAAGAGCTCAGATGAGTCATTGATTTGAGGAAATGAGTAAACAGAGATCATGTCCATTGTGATAGCCACAGTTCTGTGGTATGTGGAGAAGGGAAGCTATTTGTCACAGAACATATGTAGAATGTCCTTACATTTTCTCCCTCTGATTTTCAGTAATAAGTTCTCATCAAAAGTTCTGCAATTATAAAGTATTGCTGTAACATCTGTTGTACAGCTTAGTTTATAAATTCTCTCTTGGACTAAAAATAGTTATTTTCAGAATGTTTTCTGCAGTTTGAATAATTCAGACAACATTCAAGTTTGAATTTAAATTCAACTTATTTGAATACAAACAAATTGTATTTATTTGTTTGGACTTCCTGGTGGCTCAGACTGTAAAAGATCCTGCAATGCGGGAGGCCTGGCTTAGATCCTTGGGTCGGGAGGATGGCTTCCCAGTGGCACAGTGGTAAAGAATCCGCCTGCCAATGCAGGAGATGCACGAGATGGGGGTTTGATCCCTGAGTCGGAAAGATCCCCTGGAGTAGGAACAGGAAACCCACTCCAGTATACTTGCCTGGAAAATTCCATGGACGGAGGAACCTGGTGGGTTACAGTCTATGCGGTCACAAAGATATGATTGAGTGAGCGCGTGTGCGCGCACACACACACACACACACACACATTTCTTTGTTTAGCTAACTATTTATCTCTCTTATTTTCTCTAGAGAGAATTTTAGGACACTAATAATAGGAAACCGCACATTGAGTTTCCATGCAGTAAATGTTTGAATGTGTGATTGAAGTAACACAACCTGCCTGGTAGTAAAGAAGACACATTAATTTAACTACCACATTATCACATTCACACACAACTGTGAGTCCATAATAGAGATTCAGTGGCATTTTTTTCTTACAGTTTTGCCAGAAACAAACACCTGGCCTGGTGCCTAATGAACCCAGCCATTCTCCATCTGTTTTATCCTGGACTTATTCCCATTCACTATGTCACTGTGGATAGGGATTCTAAGGAGAACAGATATTTGTGACCCGAGGTCGTAAGAATCAGTATAATCTTGATTTAGTGACTGGGGCTGTGTAACATTTGAGAAAGCAAATAGGAAAGTATTTTGTATTTATTTAGAGAAAAATGGCCTGATACTGGTTATGAATAAGTTTACTAGAAACAATTATTTTTGTGAGTGTAATTATAATTGTATGAAACCTGATTAATCAGACTAACTAGAGAGAACTCTAGTTTAAATCTGAATTTCAGAACATTTAAAGCAAATGTGATTTTGTTACTTGCAGATGAACATTGCATTTAATATTAGATTGAAAGTGTTTCCTAAGAGTAGGCTTTAAGAAACACCATCTATTATAAAATGATTATAATTGTATCCATTAATTATCTGTGAATAGTTGTTTCTAGAAAGACTGATACTTTAGAAGAATTTGTAATCTTAGTGCCTTGCATAATCTATTCTGATCTAACTCAAAACATTGGATTGGCCCATGAAAAGAGAATAACAATGCCATTTATGGTCTGTGGATGGGTTGGGGCTGGCTATGTTACAGACATGTATAGTACATGTTTATGTGCATCACAACAGCCTCCAACATGAACTTAGATGGTGAATCATTTTTTTAAGTCATCATAAAGATAGCCATACCTATTTTTCTGTCATTCTAACATCATGTTTGCTGCTAAGTCGCTTCAGTTGTGTCCGACTCTGTGCGACCCCATAGACGGCAGCCCACCAGGCTTCCCCGTCCCTGGGATTCTCCAGGCAAGAACTGGAGTGGGTTGTCATTTCCTTCTCCAATGCATGAAAGTGAAAAGTGAAAGTGAAGTCGCTCAGTCGTGTCCGACTCTTAGCGACCCCGTGGACTGCAGCCTACCAGGCTCCTCTGTCCATGGATTTTCCAGGCAAGAGTACTGGAGTGGGGTGCCATTGCCTTCTCTGAACATCATGTTTAAAAAATAATAATTTATGCTCAATAGAATTGCATATTCCTGTTTCAGAGAATATAGATATCACACCTTCTGTGTTACTAAAAAGCATGTGTCTGCATTGATCATATTATTTCATGGTATGAGTAGAAACATATAATTATATATTTGGAGTATCACAGTACTTTAGTCAGCAAGTAATCACTTGATGTTTATTATAGGCAGTTCATTATGCTTTAATTTTAATTATACTATTTTTAGTGGATGATGGCTAGTCTGCCAGGTGAGTCTGACAACTGTCCAGACACATTTTAATCACTATGGAGGATAATAATAGATTGGTTTTCATTTGTGTGACAAGTTTTACTTGTTTCAAGCTCTCATGCATGTACATTACAGCAAACTTTTGAGGAAATTAGGATAAATATTAATCAATGCCTACTGTCATGCTCTTGTCATACCTCTGGTGCCTTTTTTCCTTTTTATGATTTTTGCTCAATATTCTCATTTTAGTTGGTTGCCCTACTCTCCTGCTGATGGCAGGAACCATGTCTTGGTTGGTCCCTGTCACAGCTATCTAGCCCAGTTTCTTGCACAGGGCACATGTTTTATAATATTTGTTGGATGAATGAATTCCCATTTTATCAAAAAATGAGTTACAGAGAAATCAAAATATTTGCTCAACTTTATAGAGACATAACCAGAATCTGTTTCTTATATTTCAGAGTCTATCTGTCCCTTCCTCCATTGGGCCTTATTCAATACTATTTGCTCGAAATGGTAACCAGTTTTACACACAGAGTTTAGTGACTGATCTTCAATTGTTGAAGAAGTCTCACCAAAAAAAAAAAAAAAGGATACTATTAATCATCTCAACTGAGAAAAAAATTAAGGGAAATGATTTAGACCTAGCATTGGAAATATGAAGAGATACACAAGGAAGATTTTCCTGGTAGTGTCTTAGTGTAAACTTTGAAATTGGTTTGAGCGGATTCTTGAAAGCTTTCCTTTTATGGAAATCATTAATTGCAGTTAATGCTCATCTACCCTAAATGACGGGGACACACTGTCATTGAGCTTCTGAGCTTAACTACAAACCCCCTACCAAGACAATCCTCAATCAATATCAGTACTTGGTTTATGAACTGTTCTTTAACACAAGTTTTTATTTGTATGATGCTGGTGGCAAAATCTTGAAGATTTTTTTAAGCATGAAGGATAATTACTGGGCAAAATCCTTATACAAGTTTATAAACTTGTATAAGTTGTTTTATTTGAAGTTATTGAGTCTGTACATCATTTAAACCTAAAAATATTAATTTAATACTTTTTATTTCTAAAGGTAGATCCAAATAGACATTTCTTCAGTGATGGATGAAATCAGAAGGTCATTTATAACTTTTAACAAATGTTCAAACTTCTCCAGCCAGTAGAAGTTCTAGGGGGAGTAAAAGCCAGTCAAATAGAAAACTTAAAAAAAAAAGTCCCTGTTAGATGTCTATAATACAGTGTTGCTGAAATTCTTATCATTTGTTTAAAATATCATGATTTATAGGTGTATGTCTCCAAGGCTCCAAGGCTTAGACATATTGAAGATTTTTAAAGGAGTCTTGCAGCCAGAAATGAACAGTTGATTAATCAGGGAAAGGTTTTGGCATTCCAATCTAAATGTTGGTTGAACTCATTTTCCTTTGATAAGAGACAAAAATTTAGATCAGGGCAATTTTGATGAATTATGGCCCTCATTCGATATGGAGCCAACTTGCAGTGCCTATTGAATTTAGAAAAGACATTACAGTTTGGGGAATTATCCAACCATCAGCACATAATGCTTTATTTTCTTATTTTTATTTTTTTGCCCAGAATATCTTTCAAAATTCTTTTCCTATTGGCAATACAGAAAAGAAGGTTTTATTTAAAAATTCTGTATCAACTTTTCTTTAAGAATCTGCTTAAGTAGAGACATCTTTTAATTTAGTTTGTTCAAAGGTTCCGACACTCTGTTTAGGTAGCCTGACACTTCTGCCAAAACCTCATAAGTAGACTCAAGGGAGATGAAAGGTGATCCACACTGGTTTCGAAGCAGAATTTTGAAGCATCTAAAATTGAATTGTGCTGCAATTAAAACAGGAAGATGAGCGATTGGGCAGTTATTTTGATAAAGAAATTACTAATGAATGAAGATTTAAATAAAGCTTGTAAGGAATGAAAAGTCACTGTTTACTCAAATTTCAGCCTTTGACCACTGTATAATATAGGATAACCAAATAAAATATGGTAACCAGATGTCAAAGAGAATCATTTTGGGGTTTTAATACATATATCTTTGTATCACATAGAATGCCTAACACTGTGTATCCTGATTTTAACTATTTAGCTTCTTCCCCCATAGAAAATATTTCTCCTTCTTTTGCTTTCATTAATGCTTTCTCTAGAATCATTATCATCAATTTTCTTAAGCTACAAAACCTAGTATAACGGTGAGCACTTTCATTTGTGTCTTTCTCCAGATTCAGTGGTATACCCATCAGAATAAATTTCTTTCTAGAGTGATTACAGTCCTTCACCATTTCATCTATTTTCACCCTGTTTCAGGTCCTCATGATAACTTTTGCCCTGTGATTCATCCTTTATATTGTTACTTGGTGATGTTCTCATCATGTAATTAACTGATTATGTTCCTTTTTGGGAAAAACAACAGAAAACAATAAAAATAGTAAAGGTAAGTTTCTTAGCATGGAATTTATGATTTTATGACTTCCTAAACTCATTTTCCAAGTTTTTGGTTTTTCTCCCAACTATATCTAAGCCACAGAGAGAAGGAACACAAATAAGGTGATTTCTACCACTGCCCTAGATGATTCCCTGGAGTTTCCAGGCCACAGGCAAGGAGGAAGAATTTGAAAAAAACCCAAGACAACCCCTTTCAGTAGAGGCTGCAGAGTCTGATGTGTCAGGGCTGCTGTAATTTGCAGAGCAAAATATGAAAGATGGTGGAACAACACAGATTGTCTCAAACTGTGCAAAGGAGTTTCCTTCAGTTTTTGGTTGAGTATTCATTTGCATATACAAGGAAAGAACTACTGATAAGTGGAAGGTGGGACAATCCCAAAGGTCAGAGAGGACTGGCCATAGCTCATGTTTCAACAAGGACAAGTGGAAAGACCAAAAGTCACAGAGAAGTAGGATAAGACAGCCCAATAATCAGGAGAAAAATCAATGAAACATAGCAAAATAAATACAGTGAATATTAAGTCATAAGCAATTAAAGAGGATAACCCACATGTTGAAATAAAATATTTACAAATTATATATCAATAAGGACTGGTATCCATGATACAAAAAGAAGTCTTATAACTAAATAACAAAAGGGACAAATAACTCAATTTATTTATGGGCACATAATCTGAATAGATATTTCTCCAAAGAAGTTACACAAGTGACCAGTAAACACATCAAAAGATGCTCAGTGTCATCAGCCATTCAGTTGAGTTCAGTTCAGTCACTCAGTTGTGTCCGACTCTTTGCAACCCCATGAATTGCAGCACGCCAGGCCTCCCTGTCCATCACCAACTCCCGGAGTTCACTCAGACTCACATCCATCGAGTCAGTGATGCCATCCAGCCATCTCATCCTCTGTCGTCCCCTTCTCCTCCTGCCCCCAATCCCTCCCAGCATCAGAGTCTTTTCCAATGAGTCACCTCTTCGCGTGAGGTGGCCAAAGTACTGGATTTTCAGCTTCAGCATCATTCCCTCCAAAGAAATCCCAGGGTTGATCTCCTTTAGAATGGACTGGTTGGATCTCCTTGCAGTCCAAGGGACTCTCAAGAGTCTTCTCCAACACCACAGTTCAAAAGCATCAATTCTTCAGTGCTCAGCCTTCTTCACAGTCCAACGCTCACATCCATACTGGAAAAACCATAGCCTTGACTATATGGACCTTTGTTGGCAAAGTAATGTCTCTGCTTTTGAATATGCTATCTAGGTTGGTCATAACTTTTCTTCCAAGGAGTAAGCATCTTTTAATTTCATGGCTGCAGTCACCATCTGCAGTGATTTTGGAGCCCCCCAAAATAAAGTCTGACACTGTTTCTGCTGTTTCCCCATCTATTTCCCACAAAGTGATGGGACCAAATGCCATGATTTTAGTTTTCTCAATGTTGAGCTTTAAACCAACTTTTTCACTCTCCACTTTCACTTTCATCAAGAGGCTTTTGAGTTCCTCTTCACTTTCTGCCATAAGGGTGGTGTCATCTGCATATCTGAGGTTATTGATATTTCTCCCGGCAATCTTGAGTCCAGCTTGTGCTTCTTCCAGTCCAGCGTTTCTCATGATGTACTCTGCATATAAGTGAAATAAAGGGAAATGCAAATAAAAACCACAATGAGATAACCATCTACATCTATGAAGATGGCTGTAACAAAAAAGATGGAAAATAAGTATTATGGAGGATACTGGAGAAATTGGAACCTTCATAAATTGTTGGTGAGAATATAAAATGTAGCTACTTTGAAAAGAGTTTGGTACTTCCTCAATTGGTTAAACACAGAGTTATCATTTAACCTAGCAATTTCACTCCTAGCTGTATACCCAAGAAAATTGAAAACATTGTCTACGTAAAGATGAGTGTTCCTAGCAGCATTATTCATGATACACAAAAAGTAGAAACAACCCAGAGGCCCATCAACTGATGGAAAGATAAATAAAATTTGGTATGATTTGGTCATAAAAATGAAAGAAGAACTGATATATGCTACAACATGGATGAACCATGAACACTCCATGCCAAGTGAAAGAAGCCGTATACAAAAGGCTATATGTTAACCAACACAACATTGTAAAACAATTTTCCTCCAATTAAAAATAAACTTAAAAAAGAGCAACAATGAAAAGGGCCAAATATTGTCTGATCCATTGATACAAAGTGTCCAGAATAGGTAAATCCATAGAGACAATAATTAGATTAGTAGTTGTCATGGACTCAGGGGAAGAATAAATGGAAAATGTTGGCTAATGGGTATAGAATTTCTTTGTGGAATGATTAAAATATCCTAAAATTAAATAATGGTTATGGTTGCACACTATAGATATACTAAATACTATTGAATTGTATGCTTCAAAATGATGAATTATCTAAATAAGATTATCATTAAAAATAAATTGATAGTATTAATAGCCTAAAATTTATTAAAGAAATTAATACCTAAAAAACCTTTCTATCAAAAAAATTCTAGATACATTCACTATTAGAGTCTATAAAACATTTAGGAAGAAATAATATCAAGTCTACAAAAATCCTTCTGGAAAGTAGAGAAAGAGGGAATGTTTCCCACTTCATTTTATGAGGCCAGTTTTGTCCAAATTCAAAATAAAACAATTACAACATAAGAAAGCTATAGATCAGTATCTCTCATGAATAGTCATTATCAAATATTGGAAAACTGAATTTAGTAATACATTATATGTGTGTGTATACATATATATATATATGTATCATGACCAGCTGAGTTTTACTCCAAAATGCAAGGTAGTTTTAACATTTGAGAACAAAACAATGTAACTCACCTTATAAACAAACTGAAAAGCAAAAATGGTATAATTTTCTCAGTAGATGAACAAACAGCAATCTTAGTTCGTGATAAAAAATTTTCACTAATTAAGAATAAAAGTGAATATCCCCAGGCTTCCCTGGTGGCTCTGATGATATAGAGTCTGCCTGCAATGCAGGAGACCTGGGTTGGGAAGGTGCCCTGAAGAAGAGAATCGCAACCCACTCCAGTATTCTTATCTGGAAAATTCCATGGACAGAGGACTTGGGGGGTGCTCAGTTCATGGGGTCACAAAGAGTAGGATACAACTGAGCACCTAACACAGTTAAAGTGCATTTAAGAAAATTTTGTAGCTAATATCTTATTGGTCAAAACCTGAGAGCTTTCCATTGGGATGGGGAACAGTTCCCTTTTACCATTTCAGGCTTACATTTTACCATTTTCACTAGTTTGAGAGAGGACTGAGTTGGGTCAGTCCATCTTAGTGAAGTTATTTAGCCACTTAGCCTCTGGGGGAGAGCAGTGGAGATTTCTAGCACCACATTTTGCTTCTTTCTTCGTATTTTTCCTCATCCCTTTTTACTGTTTAAAAGAATGAGTCAAGTTGGGTGACAGGTAATGTGTAGGATATCTTTGCTCCTCTAGCTCCTTTTCCCCACCTCTCTCCTGGGGATACTTTGAGCAGGCTCCCTTCTTGCTCTCTGTATCCCAGGGGAGTTTAGCCATTTGGAAGGACTGGCAAGAGACCAGAAGAAGACCGGAAGTCTCTGTACTTATTCCTTCTTCTCCCTCCTTGCTGGAGCTTAAATTGGTAATAGCTGTATCATTGACCAAAGGTCCCTCCCCTGTAGCTGCAGCTCTCCATGATACTGTCCCATCCTTTGTCTCTAAGCCTAATGATGGGAACAACGTTCTGCCATTGCCAACCCCAGGTGATTCACCATCTGTCATGGATTTCCAAACCTTTCCCGTACCTGTATAAATGCCCCCCCCCATTCTGCATTAAATTATCCTCAATTATTCAATTTTGCATGGTCCATCTAACTGATAACAGGGAGAAATTAAGATATCACCTAGTTCAAATGCAGAGGTATTAATTACAATTCAAATCATCTGACCCTGATGTTAGTCTTGTTACTGTTCATGTGAAAGTGTGAAAATGTGATTGAAGAGACAAAAATATCACTGGTATGTTTATTCCCTAAGTTTGCTCCCAGCTCACTGGCTGAAGGTGTTTCTGAGGTTAGTGCTCTCCTAGGCTTCTGCTTCGGAGATGGCAATGGCAACCCACTCCAGTACTCTTGCCTGGAGAGTCCCATGGATGGAGGAGCCTGGGAAGCTGCAGTCCATGGGGTCGTGAAGAGTCAGACACGACTGAGCGACTTCACTTTCACTTTTCACTTTCATGCGTTGGAGAAGGAAATGGCAAGCTACTCCCAGCGTTCTTGCCTAGAGAATCCCAGGGATGGGGGAGCCTGGTGAGCTGCCGTCTATGGGGTCGCACAGTCGGACACGACTGAAGCAACTTAGCAGCAGCAGCAGCAGGCTTCTGCTTTACCCTGGCCCTCCCTGCATGCTCAATTGCTTCAGTCATGCCCGACTCTGTGATCTCATAGGCTGTAGCCCACCAGGCTGCTCTGTCCATGGGATTCCCAGCAAGAATACTAGAGTTGGTTGCCATTTTCTTCTTGGGATCTTCCCGACCCAGGGATAGAACCCACGTCTTTTATGTCTCTTGCATTGGCCGGGGGGGGGGGGGTTCTTTACCACTAGGACCACGTGGGCCCTCCCTCAGTTCAGTTCAGTTCAGTTCAGTTCAGTCGCTCTGTCGTGTCCGACTCTTTGCAACCCCATGAATCACAGCACGCCAGACCTCCCTGTCCATCACCATCTCCCGGAGCTCACCCAGACTTGCGTCCATCGAGTCCGTGATGCCATCCAGCCATCTCATCCTCTGTCGTCCCCTTCTCCTCATGCCCCTAATCCCTCCCAGCATCAGTCTTTTCCAGTGAGTCACCTCTTCGCATGAGGTGTCCAAAGTACTGGAGCTTCAGCTTTAGCATCATTCCTTCCAAAGAAATCCCAGGGTGTATCCCCTTCAGAATGGACTGGTTGGATCTCCTTGCAGTCCAAGGGACTCTCAAGAGTCTTCTCCAACACCACAGTTCAAAAGCATCAATTCTTCAGTGCTCAGCCTTCTTCACAGTCCAACTCTCACATCCATACATGACCACAGGAAAAACCATAGCCTTGACTAGACAGACCTTAGTTGGCAAAGTAATGTCTCTGCTTTTGAATATGCTATCTAGGTTGGTCATAACTTTTCTTCCAAGGAGTAAGCGTCTTTTAATTTCATGGCTGCAGTCACCATCTGCAGTGATTTTGGAGCCCAAAAAAATAAAGTCTGACACTGTTTCTGCTGTTTCCCCATCTATTTCCCACAAAGTGATGGGACCAGATGCCATGATCTTCGTTTTCTGAATGTTGAGCTTTAAGCCAACTTTTTCACTCTCCTCTTTCACTTTCATCAAGAGGCTTTTTAGCTCCGTTTCACTTTCTGCCATAAGGGTGGTGTCATCTGCATATCTGAGGTTATTGATATTTCTCCCGGAAATCTTGATTCCATCGTGTGTTTCTTCCAGTCCAGTGTTTCTCATGATGTACTCTGCATATAAGTTAAATAAGCAGGGTGACAATATATAGCCTTGACGTACTCCTTTTCCTATTTGGAACCAGTCTGTTCCATGTCCAGTTCTAACTGTTGCTTCCTGACCTGCATACAGATTTCTCAAGATTATACAGTGGAAGTGAGAAATAGATTAAGGGTCTAGATCTGATAGATAGAGTGCCTGATGAACTATGGAATGAGGTTCGTGACATTGTACAGGAGACAGGGATCAAGACCATCCCCATGGAAAAGAAATGCAAAAAAGCAAAATGACTCTCTGGAAAGGCCTTACAAATAGCTGTGAAAAGAAGAGAGGCAAAAAGCAAAGGAGAAAAGGAAAGATATAAGCATCTGAATGTAGAGTTCCAAAGAATAGCAAGAAGAGATAAGAATGCCTTCTTCAGTGATCTCTGCAAAGAAATAGAGGAAAACAACAGAATGGGAAAGACTAGAGATCTCTTTAAGAAAATTAGAGATACCAAGGGAACGTTTCATGCAAAGATGAGCTCGATAAAGGACAGAAATGGGATTGACCTAACAGAAGCAGAAGATATTAAGAAGAGGTGGCAAGAATACACAGAAGAACTGTACAAAAAAGATCTTCATGACCCAGATAATCACGATGATGTGATCACTAATCTAGAGCCAGACATCTTGGAATGTGAAGTCAAGTGGGCCTTAGAAAGCATCACTACGAACAAAGCTAGTGGAGGTGATGGAACTCCAGTTGAGCTGTTTCATATCCTGAAAGATGATGCTGTGAAAGTGCTGCACTCAGTATGCCAGCAAATTTGGAAAACTCAGCAGTGGCCAGAGGACTGGAAAAGGTCAGTTTTCATTCCAATTCCAAAGAAAGGCAATGCCAAAGAATGCTCAAACTACTGCACAATTGCACTCATCTCACATACTAGTAAAGTAATGCTCAAAATTCTCCAAGCCAGACTTCAGCAATATGTGAACCGTGAACTCCCTGATGTTCAAGCTGGTTTTAGAAAAGGCAGAGGAACCAGAGATCAAATTGCCAACATCCGCTGGATCATGGAAAAAGCAAGAGAGTTCCAGAAAAACATCTATTTCTGCTTTATTGACTATTCCAAAGCCTTTGACTGTGTGGATCACAATAAACTGTGGGCCTTCCCTACTTATTCACTATTTATATAAATAGTGCTCCTGAATTGGGAATAGAGCTGATTCACTTGGCTTATATGTACTGACTTTCTACATATGGAATGATTCTTGACTTGATCCAAATGGTCTCTCTACAAGTGAAATATTGTGATCAGGAGTACAAGTAGAAAACTGAATCACATCTGTATTCAGCTCTTAGCAGCTAGGTTATTTTTGTTCACTATGAACTTCCTAGAATCAATGGATTTCCCCAACACTACTTTAATTATGATGAAATATATTGTCCTTGAGTTAAATTTCTTTTTTACATTTTATCTGATTTGGGGAATGCATATTTTAAAGAAAATCTAATTAATAATCAATCCTAACCACTGTAATGTAAACACTAGAAATATCATTTTCCCGCTCACTTGGGAGAGCAAGTAATTTATTATAGATGAGTTAGAAAAATGTCTATTTAGTTTTCTCCACATGTATCTGAAAGGAGTATGCATAATTTTGTTCTAGCTTATACTAGAAGTAGGTCTGTTGAGTATTATTTGGAGGGTTGCTGATAAGAACTGGTGAACATCAAAGCCAGTGCTTATACTTTCATCTTGACTTGGTTTTGCAGTCTGGTGTTGCACTCATTTATCAGTTCTTTTAGCATTCAGAGCATGCATTACATAGATAGAATTTTGTAATTATCACTTGATTATTAAAGCCTGTGAACTTTTCCCTAGCTTTCCAACTTAGTATCCAGTTCACCTGCATATAAATCATAGAGTATATTTTTGGTGTTATATTTCAAACTATATAAGATTTAGTAAAACTTAAAGGAAAAATTTGCCATATTATGTAAGAATACTCATGAAAATCCAACTGCTAAGTGGTAGAAATTTTGTATACAGTCTACATGTGAAGGTAAGGGGTCATGCTAAGATATTTACAATTTCAGAACTCTTAAACCAAACCATCTAGAATAGATGAAAACTAAAATCTTTGGTTACAGGCAGCTAATAATTAAAAGAAGAATTATTAAGCTTTTTGGTATCTGGATAAAAGTGAAGTATGTAATACATTTGAGAAAGACTACCATTGATCTTATAGTAGCTTTATTAATTTTTCTTTAATAATTCAAAATTTACAGTGATTCAAGGCTCAAAATAACCTCACATGCTTATTAATCAATTCGAGTATGCAGTTGTCAATGTGAGAGGGAGTCAATAAGGAATGAATGAGAGTGAAGCTGAGCAGCAGTGATAATGCAGTGTCAGGGAGCACAGATTAGCAGGGCAGTTGTCATTAAATTTACGTCATTTCTTCAGCAATGTTACAGAATCATTTAATTTGATTTAATGAGTCTATTTTAGAACATTCAATGTATCACTTCACTGTGTGAAGAATTATTAATTATATAATAAAAAGATACCATATAACACTTTTATTTTGCATTGAGAATTTGCTTCCATATAATTTGATTTTCTTAACATCTCAGAAGAGACAGGCCAGAGAGAAAAAGCAAGGGCAAAAAACCAAGATTTCTTCTCAAAGTTTGTAATTTTACTAACAATAACACTATCTGTGTTTTAATATAAGGTGTTTTCTTCAAAAAAGACCACTGGCATGAATTTTTCTCCCCAATATTTTTGTAATAAAAATTTCCAAGCACACAAAAGTTGGATGGAATTTCACAGGGAGCATCCATCTACCCACTTCCCTTCTGCCATTAACTATATATTATACTTGGATTTTCATATATCTATCCATTTATCCAACCCAGTGTCTATCATTAATCTGCTTATTTTTGATACATTTAAAGATTAATTAAAGACACTTACACTCTGGCTAAATATTTCAAGTGCATTTGACTTTAAATAGAAGTAGCTAATCTTTGATCAGCACATTATTTTATATGAGGCACTTAACTATGTTACTTGTGGTTTCTTACTGATACACCCATCAAAGTATGAGAAAGATGTTGTTTTTATTAAATAAACTTTCCAGGTGAAAATACAGACCCTTAATTATGGAAGCATAATTTTCCCAATATTCTTAGTTGTAGAGGTTGGTCAACTTGCAAGGTTGATTAGAAAACTTATATAAGTTGACTAGTAAGCTTTTTCCAATTATATCTTTGTGGTAGGGCTGTGATTTGAACCTAAAGAGTCTTAATTCCAGAACAAGAGCTTCTGTATTAGTTTTCTATTGTTGCTGTAACAAATGATCACAATCAGCTTAAAACAACATCCATTTATCTCCTAGATTCATGGGTCAGAAATCTGTGCAGAATATAGCTCATCTGGATCCATTGTCTAAGGTCTCACAGGGGTGAAATCGAAGTGTTATCTGGGTTGGCTCTTTATCTGGAAGCTCTGCAGAAGATTCTACCTCAGTCATGTGTTGGTCAAATTAAGTTCCATGCAGTTGTAGAACTGAGGTCCTCCTTTCTTACTGACTATCCATAACGGGGCCATTTTGCTCCTAGACGTTGGCTGACTTCCTTAAACTTTCTGTATGGCTCCACTCCAGCAATGATGAGTTGAATTTCTCTCATTCTCTGAATATCTCTAACTTTTCTAATACTTCATCTCTCTACCTTCAGCCAGAGAAAGCTCTCTGCTTTTAAGGACCCCTCTGATTAGATTAGATCCACTCCAATAAACCAGAGTAATCTCCCTATTCTAGTATCTATAATCTTAGTTACATTTGCAAAATCCCTGTTGTTATGTAAAGTACATATTCACAAGTCTGACTATGTTAAGGAGTTCACTCTGCCTGCTGCAATCACAGTTATATGCCATTGCTTTCAGTAGTCCTATTTTAAAAAAAGAGTTCCTGATTATCAAAAATTTTATTGAGTAAATTATAAAGAATTTAATTAATATTTGAGGGTAAGATCTGTGAGAAATTATTATAATATTTATATTTACCTTTTGATTTCTGGATATATGTTGAAAACCAAAAACTGTGGTCCTCTTCCCTGTGAAATATTCTCTTTCATAGGCTGTGAGTCATTCTGTTTTTATTTGAGGCATTCTAGCTGACTTGTTGTGGAACCCACTCCAGTGTTCTTGCCTGGAGAATCCCAAGGACGGCGGAGCCTGGTGGGCTGCCATCTGTGGGGTCGCACAGAGTCGGACACGACTGAAGCGACTTAGCAGTAGCAGCAGCAGCTGACTTGTTGCATTGCATATCTGAAAATTTATTATCATCTAGTCTTATTTATTTTCATGGAAATATACAAAAGGCCACAACTGCTTGGAAGCTTTAGGTCTTTTCTCAATATATGTTTATTCTAGTTATATCCTGAAGGGTATTCCACACATCATTCTGTTGGTGCATCCAAGCAGCAAAAATTCAGAAGACACAACAGATGGGATTGCTTTTATCTGTGAATCACAGATATTGGTCATTCATTCAGAACTGCCAGTGAACTAAAGTAGATTCTAGGGTAGACTGAATCTGAGCTTCCCTGTATGGCTTAAGTGGAAGTATCCAAGTCAAATAAAAAACATTCTTGCCCTCACAAGTATGGATAACACATACTTTCAATATCCACATTGATGCAAATGAATTAGTTCTTCATCCCATCCTTATAATAATTTCTTGTCGATTGCTTTATCACTTTCTATGTTACAATAATTTCTGTAAGCTCATTCTGGTCATGGTTTAAATGTGACTCATATTTACAGCCCTGACATTTCCTAATACTGATTCTAGTACAAAACATGTGCTCAATTTTGATTATTTAATCCTTTCATTCACTTATTTTTGCATAGGGATATTGTGGCCCTATGTTATATTAGTCATTGTTAAGTCCTGGGACAAGAGAGATAAATCAGGAAAAGATTCTTTAAAAGTTTATGGACAAACAGAAATGAACAACATGCAAATAAATTTATTATAATACAGTAATGAGTGCTTTGATCAAGAGTATTAAAGGAACATAGAAGAGATGGACCTAACTGAGGCCTAAAGACTCAAAAGATATAAATATTTGTGTGGTGTTTGTACTTTCATATAATTATATGAACTAAGGCTAAAATATGTAATAAGCAATTATATCTATATAGCAACTGATTAGGACTGTTTTGTAGTTTTAAAAATTAAGCCTACTAGCATATCATGGATACTACACATAGCTTAAACAGCGTTATATAGAGTTAATGATTTTAAGACTATACATGAGATTATTTCTGCATATGTCTTCTGATAAGTTATTTACCTAGTGAAGCAAATATATAATTAAATTAACATTCTTCTATAATTTTTTCAGTCTCCTAAAATATGGTAAGCTGTTGGGCATCATTACATTCTATGAATATCTGGTCAGTATAATGATTATCAGGACTCTTCAGAATGTTCTATCAGACACTTCCAATCCTCATTTTTTCTGCATGATTTCTATATAGTGCTACAGATAACAGAAAATCATCTAGATTTCTTCCCTCACTCTTTTTTCTATTGTCTCTATTTACTTTCCTTTATTTCAGGGTGTATACATTAAAACACTTCTTGTACATCAAACAGTGTGGTATGCAATGAAAAGGGAACCTAAAACAGTAAGAAACAGTTAAAGAAATTAGAATGTAGACAAGAGTCAA
Organism: Budorcas taxicolor; assembly: GCF_023091745.1. Classification (NCBI taxonomy): domain Eukaryota; kingdom Metazoa; phylum Chordata; class Mammalia; order Artiodactyla; family Bovidae; genus Budorcas; species Budorcas taxicolor. The sequence continues at coordinate 49,738,059 of NC_068914.1, read as the reverse complement.
ATATAAATACCAATGAAAGCACAATGCTCTCTATTATTTAATATTTTGGCACTTGGTAAACTGAATGGTAGGGAAAAGTGAGCTCAATGTAAGCCACTTTGTCCATGAAAGCCATCACTGGATATTTGTGCTGACTTGTTATCCAGGGTAACTGGCTACCATGACAGAGTTATAGTGGGAAATTGGGACTCTCTCACAAAATGTTAGTGCCACGACTCTTGGATGGCTGGAACGTATGTTTGAGGAGCTGTTCATCCCGTGGTGTTAATGTACTTGTTTGTGCTGGTTTGCTACCATTTTCTCATTTCCCTTTGAGATCTTCTATAGCTTGCCTTGATAAGACAGTAGATTTGCAAGTGGTTATATACTCATGCAAAACTGCAAGAAGTTTATATATAAAGTGAAGTACATAACCATGAGAGAGAGAAAGTATAACTGGCTTTAGAGAATTCCAAGTTGACATATTGGTAACCTCAGTGTTGATTCATGCTTTAAATGGTTTCCCCCCTACCTATATCAGTGGACATATCATTCAGACAGAAAATCAGTAAGGAAACAGTGGTCTTACATGACAAATTAGACTCGATAGAATTAATAGACATATACAGAAAGCCAAGCAGAATGCACATTTGTTTTCAAATGCATGTAGAAATTTCTCCAGGATAGATTACATGCTAGGCAACAATATGAGCCTAAATAAATTTAAGAAGGTTGAAATCATGTCAGGCATCTCTTCTGACCACAGTGCTATGATACTAGGAGAAATCAACTGCAAGAAAAAAAGAGCAAACCCTGCAAACATGGAATATAAATCATGCTACCAAACAATCTATAGGTCACTGAAAAAAGTCAAAGAAGAAAAAAAAAAATGCTGGGAGTCAAATGAAGATGGAAACAGAACAATCCAAACTGTAAGAGATGCAGCAAAAAGTTTCAAGAGGGAAGCCTATAAGTGATTCAAGCTTGCCTCAAGAAGCCAGAAAAATTTCAAATAAATAATCTAAATTTACAACTACAGGAACTATCAAAGAGAAGAACAAACAAAATCCAAAGTTAGTAGAAAGAAAGAAACAATCAAGATTAGAGCAGAAATAAATGAAATAGAGACAAATAGAGATCAATGAAACTAAGAGCTAGTTCTTTGAAAAGACAAATGAAATTGATAAACTTGTGGCCAGACTCATAAAGAAAAAAGAGAGAGATGGCCCATATAAATAAAAATGAGAAACAAAAGAGAATATACATACTGACACCGCAGAAATACCGAGGATCATGAGGTTACTACTAACAGTTATATGCCGATGAAATGGACAACCTAGAGCAAATGAATAAATTCCTAGAAATGTATAATCTCCCAAGACTAAATCAAGAAGAAATAGAAAATACGAATATATAGATTACTAATAGTGAAATTGAAACAGTAATTAAAGAAAAAGAAAACTCCCAGCAAACAGAAGTCCAGGACCAGACAGTTTCACAAGTGAATTAAAAAAAAAGAAGCATTAACACATACCTTCTTAAACTGTTCCAAAAAGTCGAAGAAGAAGGAATGCTTCTGAACTCACTCTGTGATGCTATCATGCTAATACTGACACCAGACAAGGACACCACATTAAGAGAAAGTTACACACCAGTATCACTAAAGAGCATAGATGCAAATTTTTTAAACAAAATATTAGCAAAATAAATTCAACAACACATTAAAAGGATAATATACCATGATCAAGTGGGGTTTATACCACAGATGTAAGAATGGGTGAGTATCTGGAAATCAATTAGTGAGATACACCATATTAACAGATTGAAGAGTAAAAATCATGTGGTTACTTCAGTAGATGCAGGAAAAACTTTTAACAGAATTCTACATCCTCTTATGATAAAAACTCTCAGTGAAGTGGGTACAGAGGGAACATACCTCAATGTAATAAAGAATATGAATGATAAACTCAAAGCCAGTTCATTCTCAATAGTAGAAAGCTAAAAGCATTTCTTCTACAACTAGGAACAAGACAAGGATGCCCACATTTGCCACTTTTATTCAGCATAATATTGGAATTCCTAGTCATAGTGATCTGACAATAAATAAATAATGGAATCTACATTGGAAAGAAAGAAGTAAATCTTTTTTCAGCTGACATGGTATCATATATAGAAAATCCTAAACATATTACCTAAGAGCTATTAGAACTAATAACTGAATTCAGTCAAGTTTCAGGATACAAAATTACTATACAGAAATCTTTTGTCTTTCCATACACTAATAGCAAACTATCAAAAATAGAAATTAAGCAAAAATTTTATTTATACTACATTAAAAATAATAAGATACCTAGGAATAAATCTAACCAAAAGGTCAAAGACTTATACTCTGAAAACTATAAGATGTTGATAAGAAAATTTAAGACAGCACAACTGGAAAGATATAACATGCTCATAGACTGGAAGAATTAACAATGTTAAAATGACCATACTATGTGAAGCAATCTACTGATTCAATGCAGTCTTATACCAAGGGGATTGTTTTTGCAGAACTTGGAACAAATATTTCTAAAATTTTTATGGAAACACAGAAGACCCCAAATAGCAAAAGCAATCTTGAAAAAGAAAAACGAAACTGGAGGGATCATGCTCCTTGATTTAAAACTAAACTACAAAGCTACACCTATCAAAATAGTATGGTACTGGCACATAAACAGACACATAGATTAATGATACAGAATAGAGAGCCCAGAAATAAACTTACACTTATATGATCAATTAATCTGTGACAAGACAAAAATATTCAGTGGTGGGGAAACAGCCTCTTGGTGTTGGGGAAAGTAGTGTATTACCTACATATAATAGAATCAGAGTGGACTACCTTTTCACATTATATACAGAAATAAACTCAAAATAGGTTAAAGACTTAAATGTAAGTAAAACCTGTTACTATAAAACTCCTGGAAATAAAGATAGTCAGCAAACACTGTAAAATAGGTCCTAGCAATATTTGTTTAGATCTGCCTCTTTGGGCAAGGGAAGCAAAAGCAAAAATAAACAAATGGGATTATATCAAACTAAAAAGCTTTTGCACAGTGATGGAAACTATCAACAAAAGTAAAAGTCAGCTTGCTGATTAGAAGATTTTAGCAACCAATATACCCAGTAAGCGGTTAAATTCCCAGGTGGCGCGCTAGTAGTAAAGAACCTGCCTGCCAATGCAGGAGACATAAGAGACATAGGTTTGATCCCTGAGTTGGGAAGATCCTCTAGAGAAGGAAATGCCACCCCACTCCAGTATGCTTGCCTGGAGAGTCCCATGGACAGAGGAACCTGGTAGACTATAGCCCTAGGGTTGCACGGAGTCAGACACTACTGAAACAACTTAGCACAACAATCCAAAATATACAGAGAACTCATTACAACTCAACATCAAAAAAACCAGTTAAGAAATGGGTGAGTGGATTAGGAGGTACAATCCTCCAGTTATAAAATAAGTAAGCCATGGGGATATCATACACAGCGTAGAAGTACTGTCAGTAATATTGTAGTAATTTTGTTGGGGACAGATGTTTGTTAGGCTTGCCGTACTGATTACTTCATAATGTATGCAAATGTCAAGCCACTATGTGGGCACACCTGAAAATAACATTATATTGTGTGTCAACCATATTTCAATAAAAAATAAACTCAGATGTCTTTTATGACTATTAAAGTTTTCTTTCTTTTTTTTTTTAAAGACTTTTCTGATACATGGATAATAATTTGGCTTGTAGAAGTCTGTGGAGAGGATTTTCAAGTTGGTAACAATCTGACCTTGGTTTCTTGAATCAATATAAATTGAAATGCTGAGAGGCATGAAACCACACATTTGAGTAGCAGGTGAGAGGCTAATTGCATCTTCTCTAGAGAAAACATGAAAATAAATAAAGCACGAATCAACAAATAATGGGACTCACTATTGGTGATTATCTGATTGTATGCATTTCTCTTTGCCTTCTGTGTGAAATTAATGAGTTTAAAATTTAACCTTCTTTTTGAATAATATTACCAGAGTCTGAAAAATTTCCTGAGGCTTTTGAATATCTGTTATTTGTCTCTTGTAGGATTTGAAAGACAAAACCCTAGATAAGACTGGTATTCAGTTCAGTTGCTCAGTCATGTCCGACTCTTTGCGACCCCATGAATTGCAGCACACCAGGCCTCCCTGTCCATCACTAACTCCCAGAGTTCACTCAAACTCACATCCATCGAGCCGGTGAGGCCATCCAGCCATCTCATCCTCTGTCATCCCCTTCTCCTCATGCCCTCAATCCCTCCCAGCATCAGAGGTCTTTTCCAGTGAGTCACCTCTTTGCATGAGGTGGCCAAAGTACCAGAGTTTCAGCTTTAGCATCATTCCTTCCAAAGAAATCCCAGGGTTGATCTCCTTTAGAATGGACTGGTTGGATCTCCTTGTAGTCCAAGGGACTCTCAAGAGTCTTCTCCAACACCACAGTTCAAAAGCATCAATTCTTCGGCGCTCAGCTTTCTTCACAGTATGCATAAATGTTAAAGTCTAAAATTCCTGAAAATGCAAATATGAACTGCTTTCTTTGAACATATGAACAGAGGTCGCTGTGTTTTCCTTGAGTCTGTAAATAGGGAGAGTAGGGAGTCTCATTCTCTGAGCATTGTAAACAACACCTATTCAGTGGTAGAGTTTGTTGACTTGCCATTTTAACTGATTTTATAAACTAGGTGCTGAGATCCTAAAATTATGAGGAACTAATTATGAGGTATGTGAAATGTCCACATACTCTGGCATGTTTAAAAGTACACTGAATATGAAGCTGATTTGTAAGAATTTATTTACCCCCTCCAATATCCTCTCATTATTTTGGTCATTGACAGTGTTCTGCAGAAATAGGCTTAGGAATTTACATGCATTTTTAATGTTGAATATATTTCTACTTATAAATGAGTATAATACAATAGATTTCTACTGTGGGCCACAGAAGATTGAACATATTTGAGTTATTATTCTTTATTGACTAGTTTTATGGCTATTATACTGAATATTTTCCTTTATCATTCCAATGCACATTTAAAATCTGAATTGTAAATATTTGGGGGTTAAAGATAATAAGAAAGTAGATTAATTAGGAGAAAAGGTAATGGAAAATTTACTGTAGGGAGTACTTTGTAATAAGAATTTCCTTGGACATCATGTTTGAAACTGGGACTTTTTATTAGATTACTAGACATTTTCATTGCTATACCACTTTAATATTGAGACGTTCTAATGAATAATAAAGGTTTTGGCTTGATATGTTTTTTCTTAGTTCGAAGAAAAGTTGTATCCATATATTTTTAGATGATGATAGTCTTTGCTCCTCTCCAGGTTAACGATGAAAAACTTTTAATATTTTCTTAAAGATAAAGGAATTCCATTAGCACTTCCATAATTGATAACTTTTTGAAAAGGGACATTGATTTGTGAAATATGAATATTCTGTTGAGTTTTTGTAGTGGACTAAACTTTATTCTCATTACATTTGTCTTCCAAACATGCTCACATTTTCAGTGTGAAATTCTTTTCCACTTGCTTCCTCTTTTTAGAGAAATATGATTTGTTTTCCCTTTTTCACTTCATCATTTCTAGTCTTTATTATTTTCATTCCTAAGGGCAATGTGTATATTTGCCTCATCATCCTCTTCAAAGCTTTTCACCTTGGGAATGAGAATTTATGTGTTTTGATTATTCAATAAAGGACTAGTTTTTTCCCCCATCCTTTTTCTTTATATTTTCCAATTGGCATGCTCAGTTATTATTTCCAAACCATCACTTGACTTAAATTAAACATACCATTGAGACTGCCATTTTTCTCAATGGTTCCCTAAAACCGTAGGCAATTTTCCTTAAATATCAAGCTCCCTTTTTTCTTCCTGTCAGCAGTAGGAGAACTGACCTTTTTCTCTGAAAGCAAGTGAGAGATCCTATAATTTTCTATATGTTTGAATTTAATTTGAGCTACATTTTCAGCTAGTGCTGTCATGCAGCTACTAATTCTCACTTTATTAGAGTGTGGATTTCACCAGAACAGAAAGATTGTTGCTACCTGTCTTCTGTAATTTCCATAGTGAATTCTCATTCATAAATCTTTGAGACAAATGGCAAACCCAAAACATTAACTGAGACAAACTAAAAAGCAAAAATTTTTAACAGCATACATTATACAGTGCACACAATATAGAGTACAATATATAATGGTATATTGTGTTTTAGTAGGCATGATGGAAACTTTATTGGAATGTTTGATTATTATGCATGAGTTTTTCTTTTAACATATCCAGGTCGTTTTGAAGAGTTGACTCTCTTCAAAAGTGTGATTTGAGAACACTGGGAAACCCTTTCTGCCCCTAACTCCTTCTCCAAGGCATGTTTCTAACACTGCTAGAGTGATCTTATTCTGAACACTCTTGTTTATAACCCTTTGATGTCCCCATAGGATTCAAGGTGAAGCTCAGACTTTTCAGTTTAGCCTATGACCCTTCATTTTCAGTCTGTACATTGAGCCTTGCACATCACTCAGAGCCATTTTGAGTGACTTGTGTTTCCTTCCTTGTTCAGGCTGTTTCACACCTGTGCCTTCTTCATGCAGTCCCAGGTGTCTGGAACATTCTTTCTCTAATATCACCAACTTCCTCATCCTAAAGCAATCAGCTCATTTGTCACATTACACATGAAACCTTTATAGTATGTTTTCTCCAAACTCCTTTTGTTTTCATGGCATCCTATGTAAACCTCTCGTATATCACTCCACAGTAATCAATGATGTTTAGTTTTCTATCTGCCCTGATACAAAATACTTAGAGATGTAAAAACAGCTTATTCAAATTGTATCCTTAATAGCTTATACAGTGACTTGCACATTGTACAGAGCTTAGTAAGAGTTTGTTGAATGAATGTATGAATGAATACATTAATGCTTGATATTTCAACATTGGAAGTTCATTTTCCTATTTTAAAGATCTAATTTACCTAATTATTCTCTTTTAAAATGCAAAATATTATAAATGAGATGACATGTAAATTCAATTAGTTTTACCTCCTTCAATGCAACTTTTAAAACTAGTTCATGTAGCCCTGGGCTAGGCTATAAAGATTATTATTATTATTATTTTACTATTTTGTAAAGCAATAAGGCCTTCAGTTTAAGAGAAGAGGGACTTGGGTATTAGTTTTGATTTCACAGCTCACTAGATATCCATCCTTTGGCCTTATTTCCCTTATCATCTAAAAAGAAGAAAATAACATTCATGTTATGGGATTATCATAAGGAGCAAAATGAGATCTCACTCTCTCTCATTATTTCTATATATTTATCTGTATATCTATCCATTTGTCTATGTATTTCCAATGGGCAATATTCAAGTAGAAATTTGTATTGAACACTTTATTTCCCAATGTATGATTCTATGAAAGGGAGTATTCTGATGAGGAATGAGAAAAATAAGTGCATTTAGTTTGAGGGTCCTGGCCCGTAGCCCGAGTGTGTGTGAGTTTGATAACAGTGAATGCAAAAAGGTGAAAGGAGTGCAGAAGGGTTGTTCGACACATAAAATAGCAATGACTTAAAATTTTCTCCTACACGTTCTAATAGTCTTGGCTAGATACCTAACAAAAGGTGATCTTGAAACAGAAGCTGTGGCTCAGAGTCAGAATGATTCCTTTCTGAAAGAGAAAGCCAAACATGAAAGATTCCACCATTTCTTAAGGATATATGCATATACTACTGCTAAGAAACATCTGCTCCTTCTTCACTTTGTTTGGATCGTCTACTGAAAACACAGCTGATATTCCTTTTAACTAAATTTATTGATAAGTTTCTGTTAAGAAGAATAACAGTATAATCATGGAACCTAAACTGTTTTGTGATTGACTAACGTGGGTTGGTCTGAGTTTGGCTCAAGTTCAAGATTTCAAATTTATTTTCCTAAACACTTAATTGAGATGTGTACTTTTACATGCTATGTTAATCTGCTTATCACTCACATTGTGAACAACTCGTTGCAGGAGAATGGTGGCCTCATGAGTTTGTCAAATGTCTTAGTTATTTTCCCTCTGTGGTGGACCATACACCAATCATTTGAACCTCTTTGATGTTCTTTGCCAGCTTGGTCATTATGTTTGCCCACAACTTTTGATGCATTTTGATTAAGATCTCCTAAATAGGATAGTAATAAAGATATGAAGGATGGTAAATTTCAATGGGAATATTATGAACTTCTTTGCAGAATGTTGTAATCACTAATGAGAAAGCAAATTATTTTAATTTTTTGGTGTTTGTTTTTAAAGTATTATGAGCCTGGTAGGAGATAGAGATTTAATCATGGAATATGCAAATTTTACATCTTTAATCCTTGTTCGACTTGTAGTAAACATCTTTATCTTAAAAGACTCACCTGTGTCCTGGCTCATTTCTATAGAATCATAGGTCTGTAAGGGATCCCCAGAGCTCATTTTTTGTCTCTGTTTATGATTAAATATTTAAGCCATCTCAGAGAGTTAATCCTTAATTACTTATCAAAGTATCTTAAAAGTCCTGTTTACCATCAATTCATATTTAAATCTCATAAAAGCCTTCTCATTGCAGTCTATATTCTTGTACCGGCCTGAGTGAGGGCATAAAACTTCTTTATAGTAAATCTCTATAGAGCTGATGATTATGATCGAGTAAATGTGCAGACTTTTAACTTAAAAAGAATGTGGTGTAAAGGCAATTTAGGGTATATAAATCCCCTGAATATGTTTTGTGACGTGTGGATAATCATATCGTTGGGTTTATTTAAAGCATGAATATTGATCAGTATAGGACAGACTGGTTTTTATTTTGGAGTTATATACATGGTGAAAAGTGACTTGGGGGAATGAGGATGATTTAAGTTCATGTAGAACCAAATCCTGAATTCAGAAGGTAATTAAATGTTATTAGAAAGATTTAAAAGGTTTGAACTCTTTTTTTGGAATTTTGTACTTTCTTCCTTTAGCAATCCTAGGTGAAATTTCATTCCCTTCACTCAAATGGGGAACATGTAAGGCTTAGAAGATGTAATGTTTATTGAAGGATAGCTCCCTTGTGTTGCAGAAGTGGTATTCAGATTTGGTTTTTGACAAATACCCTTTGCGTCCTCCTCTGGTCAGTTTCCTCTAAGTGCAGTGTTCCAAGTGCTGCTGATTTTGAAGTTTCTGCTATTTTCTATGTGATTCTGGTGATGCTCACTGATTGCTGAGGTTCTAAGACCATCAGATCCCCAGGCATTCTACCACAGGAGGGAAGAATTGAAGGAGAAAGAGATGTGGACGGGTTTATACCCCAGAGGAAGAACCATATTCAGGTTGTATTGGACTGAAATGAAGGTCAGGGAACCTGTTAGCTTTTAAGCCTTGACTTAATTGGTCTAGGATCAAGACCTTAAAGTGTGTCCTCAAATGAAGTCTTGTTGTTCCCACATGAAGGAGGGGATGCTGTCCTATTGGTTTTCTTTGCAGAATGAATGATCAGGGAAGAGGACCTCAGGTAGAAGGAAGGATTACAAATATACTGCCTATTCAGCCCCCAAAGAGGCATTTAGGAAAAGTAATTGCTTGGAATGGTGGGTGGATACCAATCTGTTTGTTTTGCTCTGCTTCTTAAATGTATTTTTAAAACATTTAATTAGAGAAGTATTTCATTGTGCCTATTTTTGTACTATTAAGAATAGAACTGGTTTCAAGTGATACTCTAAGATTTACATGTCACTGATTCTGAGTCAATTAACATAAACTTAATGTTTAGGCTTAATCGATGCATTAAAAATTGCCTTGAAAAAAAGACTATTTTGTTATGCTTGTCTCTGCTATACCCAAATTTGAAACAGAAATTTTATGAAAGTGTTTCCATTTTTGTCCTAAGTGGTACCTTAAGTTTATATAATGATATTAAAGAGCACTTATCCTTTACAAATGAGCAAGACCTATATACCAATCTTCATTTTTTTTTCTACAAAATTTATACTTTTGAAGAAATATATTTAATTTAATGTAATTATCTGATTTGGTTAGGTAGAGATTTTATTTCATTTAGGATTTGCTAAACACTCAATTTAAAAGCCATAATACTTCATAAAATATCTTTATGAATTATCAAAACAGATTGGCCTAAGACCTGAAGTAAAATATCCTGTGATTAAAATAAATCTGAGTTTCAAAGAATAAATTTCTTTTAGTAAAACTATGACCTACAGCACTCTGATATTCTTCCAGCTTTCTGATTTTAACTAGTATCTAGTGTTTCATTATACAATCTTAGCAAATGTTAGAAAGTGAAAGAAAGTGAAGTTGCTCAGTCGTGTCCGACTCTTTGCGACCCTGTGGACTATAGCCCACCATGCTCTTCCATCCATAGGATTCTCCAGGCAAGAATACTGGAGTGGGTTGCCATTTCCTTCTCTAGGGGATCTTCCTGACCCAGGGATCGAACCCGGGTCTCCCGCATTGGAGGCAGACGCTTTAACCTCTGAGCCACCAGGGAAGCCAATGTTAGAAGATAATGAATATTCCACAGATGAACAACAACAAAAATCTTCGTGTTTCTGTTTTGTTTTGATGCCTTATAATTGTATTTCGTGCTTATTTGGCCTAAGAGATCAAATAAGAACATTCAGTCCTTGAATTTTTCTGTTTTAGTTACTGAAAAGCATACTTAATAGATTTCTCTGTTTTAACAATGATTTACTTTGATACTGAAGCCATGTGGAGGGAGTGAATCCTATTTTCCTTTTCTTAAATATAGGGCTACTGATCAACTCATAAGGATTAAATAAATATATAACATCACAAAGCCACAAATGGGAAAAACTGAGACTTGAACTTTGGTCTTTGGATTCTGAATCTGTCATCTACTTATTGCGTGGCTTATGTTTTGCTTTAAGTTTTCTAGAAAGTTGAGACTTAAGCGATGGAATGAAAGGTTTAAAGACCTTAGGACATGTACTGTGGAACTGAACTTTTACTGAAAATGTGTTATGATGTATACTCATTTAACTGAACCTTTTCAAAAGTCACTTAACACAGCTTGAAAACAATTTCATTCATGTGAATATAGACTATAAAACGATAGCTAATGTTTCCTGGGTGTGTGCCAGACACTGATACTTAAAAAATTATACTTGAAACATTTTGAAAAAAAAAAATACTTGAAAGATTCCAAACAGAATGATACAAGTTATTGACCTGATTTTACAGGTGACAAAATGTCTAGTGAGCAGCAGAGCCAGGATAAAAACCCAAGTATGTTGAGCTTCAGAGTCATCAGCTTTGAACTTCTATTTCCTGTTCTGACTTTTTAAAAATAAAATGTTCTGTTGTTAAGTCAATATATAGAACAGGGTACTCCTCAAGGAGAGTTATACGACAAACTTAGCTCTTAATTCATACCCTGTATTTCAACACTGGTAGGTGTAATGGGAAACTTGGCAGTTTTGGATTCCCACTTGTGTGGGTACTAAAATGAGTGCTGATTTTTCTCACCATATAAATGGCTCTGGGACTCAGTTTCTGCATCTGTAAAACCATATCCCATATCCTAGGGCTGTTAAAATATTTGGATGATGATTTTTGTTGGGTGGTCATGACTGTATAAAATAGCTCCCATTTCCTATCTCCTTTCACACTAACAATTGAACTCTACTATCTATGAGTCTAGGGAGGGCAGAGAGAACTCCATTTTTTTCTGGAAAGAAGGCTAATGTTCTTGTGTTGGTGATGGTGGAACGTGACTTTCAATTTCTTCAGTGTACCACCCTCTGGGCTTCCCAGGTGGTGCTATTGGTAAAGAACCCACCTGCCAATGCTGGAGACCTTAGAGATGCTGGTTCAATCCCTGGGTCAGGAAGATCCCCTGAAGGAGGGCATGACAACTTCTCCTTGTATTCTTGCCTGTAGATTCCCATGGACAGAGGAGCCTGGTGGGCTGAAGTCCATGGGGTCACAAGGAGTCTGACACTACAGAAGTGACTTAGCATGCACACACATACCATCCTTGTATGTGCTCTGGTTGGTGCATTGAGGGGTGTGAGACTCTTGAGCAGTGTCCGCAGCAGCATCTGTGGGATGCCTCCGGTCACCGAGTGTAGAAGCTGAGTCAGTGTACAGGAACTGATAACCTAGGGCTCTGTGTTCTGACCTTTTCTCCATCATAAACTTGTGGAGTCCTTTGGTGAGATCATTTAAACACAGAGGACCTCAGTTTTCCCCTCCATACAGGGGAGGAGGCCAAGGATATCAGTGAATGCTAGATATGAAATGGAGAATTTCACTGTGGCATTGCTTCAACTGAGCCGACAAATGAGTTGCACTTATTTTAATCCATCCAATATGGCCAAGGGAAACGAATGCTTCTGTTCCACTGGAAATTCCAAAAGAAACAGGACCAAGCTCTTCAGGCACAACTAAAGAGTATCTGAGTCACTTGCTGAATATTAACCAAACTAATACAGCATTTGGATTTCAACAGCTCATAAAAAAGTGCAATTAAAGACTGCTTATGGTCCTGTGACAAAGGCAATCACTTGCTCAGGGGCCTTCTATGACTCCCTCCCACCTCCTCTCCTTTTTTACTAGCACATCACAACCTCCACTTTCTAGTTATGTATGTGGTTCCTTGCCTAGCATCCTCTTTCCTGAAGGATGCTAAGACTATGGGCATTCTGGCACTCAGGTTTGGCAGACACTCCCATCCTGCCTCCCACCAGGAGCCCTCACCTCCCCTGCTGGCCTCCTTTGACCCAGGATTCTAAATCAAGCAGGATTTACAGCTGGGATTATATGGAGCAGTGCTTCTTTATAACGCCATGCCTTGAGTCCAGCTAGTTCTTTTCATAGCTGGAACAAATCCATATACTACATCCTAAGGCCTAGGGAATGACACCCTTTTAAGATTCTGAAACTGCATAGACGGAAGCCACAAATGAGGCCAAAGCCATCAAAGGAATGTCCTGACCCCTAAACACAAAAGTGCTAAATTTGATGAAAGATTTTGGCAACAAGGAGAGTCTCTAACAAAACATTCCCTGGCAATTGGTTATTAATTGTCCTCCAGGAAAGGTAGACGCTTGGTGGTCCTCAGAAAGTGTCTCTTTCAGATGAATTGCAGGAATTACCTGAGAGGGGCTCCACGTGTCTCTTTTCTGAAGGTTATGAGATTATGTGATTATGTTGTTGTTCAGTCACTCAGTCGTGTCTGACTCTGCGACCCCATGGACTGCAGCACACCAGGCTTCCCTGTCCTTCGCTATCTCCTGGAGCTTTCTCAAACTCATGTCCATTGAGTCAGTGATGACATCCAAACATTTCATCCTCTGTCGTCCCCTTCTCCTCCCACCTGCAGTCTTTCCCAGCATCAGGGTCTTTTCCAAAGACTTGGCTCTTCGCATCAGGTGGCCAAAGTATTGGAGCTTCAGCTTCAGCATCAGTCCTTCCAATGAATATTCAGGGTTGATTTCTTTTGGAATTGACAGGTTTGATCTCCTTGCTGTCCAAAGGACTCTTGGGAGTCTTCTCCAGCACCACAGTTCTTTAGCACTCAGCCTTCTTTATGGTACAACTCTCACATCTGTACATGGCTACTGTGAAAACCTTAGCTCTGAGTATATAGCTCTGAGAAGTTCATTTTAGCTTCATACATCTTTTTATTTCCTTTTAATTTTTGTGACACTTTTTCCTTAAACACTATCTCTGATGATAAATCCACAAGAGATTTACTTTATGCATTTTTTTCAACAATAGATGATGACTGTAATTTATCCCCTTCTCTGCAGCTAATATGAGTTAATATGTACAACTCACTAAGAGCAAACTCTTGTACAGCATTTTCCTTCTATCTACTCTAGACCTCTTTGTACACCTCTCTCTGGGCCACATAATCCACAATGCCAAGTTTGTCCTTGATAACTTCTATTTTTCCATCCCTAGCTTTTATGATATTTCCAGATCTTAATTCCTCTCACCCCTAATTCCTAATACTACATAACTCAATTCAGTTCGGTTCATTTCATTTCCTTAGTTGTGTCTGACTCTTTGTGACCCCATGGACTGCAACATGCCAGGCCTCCCTGTCCATTACCAACTCCCAGAGTTTACTCAAACCCATCTCCATTGAGTGGGTGACGCCATCCAACCATCTCATCCTCTGTCATCCCCTTCTCCTCCCACCTTCAATCATTCCCAGCATCAAGGTTTTTACTAATGAGTCAACTCTTTATATCAGGTGGCCAAAATATTGGAGTCTCAGCTTCAGCATCAATCCTTCCAATGAATATTCAGGACTGATTTTCTTTAGGATGGACTGGTTGGATTTCCTTGCAGTCCAAGGGACTCTCAGGTGTCTTCTCCAACACCACAGTTCAAAAGCATCAATTCTTCAGTGTTCAGCTTTCTCACATCCATACATGACTACTGGAAAAACCATAGTTTAACTAGATGGACCTTTGTTGCAAAGTAATGTCTTTGCTTTTTAATACGCTGTCTAGGTTGGTCATAACTTTTCTTCCAAGGAGCAAGTGTCTATTAATTTCATGGCTGCAGTCACCATCAGAAGTGATTTTGTAGCCCCCAAAATATAAAGTCTCTCACTGTTTCCATTGTTTCCCCATCTATTTGCCATGAAGTGATGGAACCAGATGCCATGATCTTAGTTTTCTGAATGTTGAGCTTTAAGCCAACTTTTCCACAGTCCTCTTGCACTTTCATCAAGAGGCTCTTTGGTTCTTTGCTTTCTGCCATAAGTGTGGTGTCATCTGCATATCTGAGGTTATTGATATTCCTTCAGACAGTCTTGATTCCAGTTTGTGCTTCATGTACCCCAGCGTTTCTCATGATGTACTCTGCATATAAGTTAAATAAGCAGGGTGACAATATACACCCTTGACGTACTCCTTTCCTGATTTGAAACCAGTCTTTTGTTCCATGTCCAGTTCTAACTGTTGCTTCTTGACCTGTTCTCTGCAGGTCAGGTGGTCTGGTATTCCACAGTTTGTTGTGATCCACACAGTCAAAGGTTTTGGCATAGTCAATGAAGTAGAAGCAGATGTTTTTCTTGAACTCTCTTGCTTTTTCGATAATCCAATGGACAGTTTGCTAACAAGACCCCTTTCTCATTTGACAACTAGTTACTGAGCTCAGGGCAGGGCATAGGATGAGATGCTAAGGACATATCATTGCAAAATAGACATGATCCATGCCTTCAGAAAAGAAGATGCTAAGCATCCTCTGTGTGTGCCTATGTGCTCAGTCACTTCAGTCGTGTTCTGCTCTATGTGACCCCATAGACTGTAGTCCACCAGAATCCTCTGTTTATGGGATTCTCCAGGCAAGAATACTAGAGTGGGTTGCCATGTCTTCCTCTCGGGGATCTTCCAAACCCAGAGATTGAACCTGCATCTCCTGTATCTCCTGCTTTGCAGCGGATTCTTTACTGCTGAGACACTGGGGAATCCCTGTGTTCCAACATGTACTCCAACATAAATCAGTCCTGAATATTGATGAGACACTGCTGCCATGCTAGGGAGTCTCTGCAACTGTTAATATGATAGAATATTTGGGGTTAATTGGAAATGAGTTATTCCAAACACCCCTTAAATGCAGATGACCAGAACTATTCAACTGATGCTCGTAAGAGACTTAATTTGCTATTGTATTCATTCTGTACGTATTGCATTTAAATCCCCAGCCTTCTATTAATTACAAGTGAGATGTAGAGGATGGGCTGGAAATCGTCTTTGAAAGTTTGTGCAGAGTACCATAATAGTCTGTGTCATCTTATCCCTGACTTGGTTTTACAGTTGTATTCTAAAGACAATTAGAGTGTATGCTTCATTTAGTTGTGGGGGTCATCCACTTCTGAAACTGTCATTTATTAAGTTATTGCTGTTGCTTAAGATAGTATGCTAAACTCTTTCTATATATTGTCTTAATCCTCAAAACAAGATCTTTGAGTTGGAACTTAGTGTCCCCATTTCACATGTAAGAACATTGGAAAGAATTAGGCACCGAGAGTGCCGGTGAGATAAGAGAGCTAGAGTATAGATCCGTGGAGCTATATCTGACCTCAAAGTCTGTTTTTATCACTGGAACGTGCAGCTTCCAGGACAAGAGAGCCTTTACTGAATGCAAGCTGCAGAGAGTGATGGAACTAGCATGATGGTGAGTGACAGCTCTGACCCAGGTGACCAGTCACTGGCTGGGTTTTCTTGGTTAGGTCACTAACTCTCGAAACTTACTTATTCATCTTTATATTAGAGATAATAATAATTATTATTACCCTAAATCGCAGTGTTACCTTAGGGATCATAATGAGGCATTGGATGGGAAAGCAGTTTACAAATAGTAAACTGATACATAGTATTAGTTATTTTTAGCCAAACCCTTTTCACTGTTTCCACTAGAGAGAAAGAATGTCTACCTTCCTAGCTGTGATTTGATTTGGTCAAGACCACTTTTTAAAGAAAACCTAAATTTAGAAGTTATATGTGAAATGGCTCACTTGGCAGTCTCTGCAAGGGTTTGTTGTTGTATTTTTGAGAATGAATGTGAGCAGCCTCAATATCCCAGTCTTGCAGGTACTAAGTTGTGCATTCAATATTAATCTATTCAAAAGAGGCGTTGAGTAAAAAACCTGAAGGGATACAATGAAAAGGGATATCCAGCAAACATATTCCATATAACATTTCAATGTAATTGATGCTTGCTTTATTCTTCATATTTTCACTGTCTCACTGCAATTTAGCTGGACTATGATAAGGCCTGGTAACTTAGAGTGAAGTTGATAAGAAGTGCAGGTACCACATTTGCCTTGCTAGCAAACTCCCTTTTTCTGTGCTTGTAAATTTATAAAAGCATAAAAGTTGGGATATCATATTCATTCAGCACTGCATTCTGTCCAGTTAGAAGTTCTTTCTCTCAGAGGGGTAGAAAGGAATGTACTGCAAAGTATAATCTCTTTCCTGAATTACTATCAGATCAGATCAGATCAGTCACTCAGTCGTGTCTGACTCTTTGCGACCCCATGAATTGCAGCACGCCAGGCCTCCCTGTCCATCACCATCTCCTGGAGTTCACTCAAACTCACGTCCAGCGAGTCAGTGATGCCATCCAGCCATCTCATCCTCTGTTGTCCCCTTCTCCTCCTGCCCCCAATTCCTCCCAGCATCAGAGTCTTTTCCAGTGAGTCAACTCTTCACATGAGGTGGCCAAAGTACTGGAGTTTCAGCTTTAGCATCATTCCTTCCAAAGAAATCCCAGGGCTGATCTCCTTTAGAATGGACTGGTTGGATCTCCTTGCAGTCCAAGGGACTGTCAAGAGTCTTCTCCAACACCACAGTTCAAAAGCATCAATTCTTCGACACTCAGCCTTCTTCACAGTCCAACTCTCGCATCCATACATGACCACTGGAAAAACCACAGCCTTGACTAGACGGACCTTTGTTGGCAAAGTAATGTCTCTGCTTTTTAATATGCTATCCAGGTTGGTCGTAACTTTTCTTCCAAGGAGTAAGTGTCTTTTAATTTCATGGCTGCAGTCACCATCTGCAGTGATTTTGGAGCCCCCCAAAATAAAGTCTGATACTGTTTCCACTGTTTCCCCATCTATTTCCCATGAAGTAATGGGACCAGATGCCATGATCTTCATTTTCTGAATGTTGAGCTTTAAGCCAACTTTTTCACTCTTCTCTTTCACGTTCATCAAGAGGCTTTTTGGTTCCTCTTCACTTTCTGCCATAAGGCTGGTGTCATCTGCATACCTGAGGTTATTGATATTTCTTCCAGCAATCTTGATTCCAGCTTGTGCTTCTTCCAGCCCAGCGTTTCTCATGATGTACTCTGCATATAAGTTAAATAAGCAGGGTGACAATATACAGGCTTGACGTACTCCTTTTCCTATTTGGAACTAGTCTTTTGTTCCATGTCCAGTTCTAACTGTTGCTTCCTGACCTGCATATAGGTTTCTAAAGAGGCAGGTCAGGTGGTCTGGTATTCCCATCTCTTGAAGAATTTTCCACACTATACTGGGCCCTTAACTGAACTTTATGCACGTTTCTTACCTTATTTTCTACAGTTATCTGGAGTAAGCTTTCTGAAGTTTGAATTGAATCCCACTGCTTCCCTGCTTAAAGCCATCTAGTGGATTTCCACAGTCACCAGAAAGAAGTCTACCTCCTTGACCATGACTTCTAATGCCCGACCTTTCCTTCTGACTTCTTCCTAAAAATCTCTGTACTGAAAGCATTCCAAACTCTCTGGGTTTCTTCTCTTTTCCAGCTCTTTCAGGTCTTGATCCTTGATTTCCTTCTGCTTGGGATGCTTTCTCCTGCTTCTTACAAGGCAGTCTTTTCAGAACTGCAGTTGAAACGCAAAGGTCACCTCTTCCAAGAGGACTTCCCCAAGTACATTATGTAAACCTGCCAACCAAGCCAGTCTAGACCCTACCACTCCACCTTACTCCTTTTTCTTATCAGTAGTCTCTGAAGTTCTTTTATTCACTTCCATGCTCTCCATCTGTTTCTCCCCAGTGGAATGTTAGCTCCTCTGTGGTAACGGTTATGTGTTATCCTTGGCTGTGCCCTTGGAGTCTGGCACATCATAGGTGTTCAGAAATGGCCAGTGATCATTTAAGTGAAAGTTCTTGATTAAGTCACTTATCCTTTCTGAGATTCAGCCTCCTGATTTGTCTACAGAGAATACTAATCATCTTTGCTATCTATTAGTTCTCAGAGATTTTGTGATACTCTCTGACAATGTTAGCATCCGCCTTTGCAGGACTTGCCTTGGGCGGAGGTCCAAGGATGAAGGACAGGGCCTGTTTTGAAGAGTGCACCATGCAGTGAGGTTGGCAAGGACTGGACGAGTAACTGACACACGTTGGTCACTATATTGGGCTGCTAAACTGTACAGCTCCGGGGGTACTTTTCAATTGGTGGTATGTTAAGCCCAGCTTAATTTCCCTAAATTATGTAACACATTGTTTTAAACACTTTTAAATATTAACTCACATGATATTCCTGAAGAGCTGATGAGGGAGTTTCTCTGGTGAGCCAGTGCTTAAGATGCCACCTGCCAGTGCAGGGGCCATGGGTTCGACCCCTGGTTTGGAAAGCTCCCAAGACTATCCATGATTCTAACAACTGCACAAAAGAAGAATTATCCGCATTACAGTTTTTTTGGGGAGGGGGGCAATTGCTATGGGTAGCTTATATACAGTGTCTACAGTGTATATGTATACAGCTTATATACAGTCTACAGTGTCCTGTTGGTGGCTGCAGTCATGATAATAGAAGCAGTGCAGGGCCAGCCTGTTGATAAGGCAGCTTGTATCTTCCCCAGACTTTCTCCTTTGTATGTTTTGAAAGGAGCAGGCAAAATGAATTCAAAAGAAAACCTTCTCAGAGCATTAGAAAGAACAAAAAACTTTAAGCCTTTACACCCAGAAACTTCTCAATGTATGGAGACAAATGTGTAATTAAATCTGGAAGTTATTTCCTTCTGTTTTCTCTTTCTTCTCCTTAAAAAGAAAGAAAGTGCAATGCAAAAAAAAAAAAAAAAAAAAATTAAAAAGCCCAATTACCAGTGATAATGAGTGTCATGGAGTAAATGTGCCCAAAACAGAAGAAAAAATGTGTTGCTATGTGAATGGAATTTTAGGGAGAGCAATTGTAAGGGAAAACTTTCTTATGCTAGGCTGGAAATTACAGCCGAAGCAAGTGAGGTGCCGTCTATTACTGTTAGATAATTTAAAGTAAAGCTGTTTATTTGGCGGTGGATGGGCTGTAGGGAAAAGTTCATCAACTGTGAACTGGACACATGTGTATAGGGGTCAGTATGTGGGGTCTGCTAAGGAGTGGGTACAAAATTTGGACTGAGGTTGCCCAGATAGAGAATGTTAGGAACAGGGCCATCTTGCAGCTTAACCTTTCCTACATTCATTACTGTTTTGTTCCACTTTTAAATACTGTTTTATTATCTAGTGATCTAAATTTTAGGATGAAATATTGTGTTTTGTCTTTTGTTCCTACTGTGCTTATTTGGCTGTTTCTGAATGTTGGTTTGCTCTTGCAGTATTTTCTCCTGCTGGAATATGTATAGTCAGCCAGTTCCCTGAGAATGTTCATTTCATTTGAAACTGAATAAGAAAATGATATTATGTGAATTGGAAGACTTCCTAACAGTGATTTTTAGTAGCGGCCTTTATAGCTTGATTTTGAAACCTAATAATATTTCCCTTTGCTTTATTATTATTTTATAATGAGCAAGTCCAACAATAGGAGGACTTCCTCCAACCATGAGGAACTATACGTCTGATGCTATCTTTAAGGCAGGGAATGTGAGTCCCATTTGAGCCCTGCTTCTGTATGTCTATAATATGGATTCCTGCTCAAGAGGACTGTCTGAAGGGAAACGGAGGGATAGGTGGGCATACAGACGGCCAAGAGGTACATGAAAAGGTGCTCAACATCACTAATTATCAGAGAAATACAAAACTACAATGAGGTATCACTTCACACCAGTCAAGAACTGCCATCATCAAACAAAATCTATAAACAAGAAATGCTGGAAAGGTTGTGGAGAAAAGGAAACCCTCCTACACTGTTTCTGGGAATGTACATTGGTACAGCCACCATGGAGAACAGTATGGAGGTTTCTTAAGAAACTGCAAACAGAGCTACCATATACTTCTGCAGTCTTATTCCTGGGTGTACATCCAGGGAAAACCATAATTGGAAAAGACACGTGTTATCCCATTGTTCACTGCAGCACTGGTTCCAATGGCCAGGATGTGGAAGCAACCTAAATGTCCTTCAATGGAGGAATGGATAAAGAAGATGTGAGACATATCGAGAGAGAGAGAGAGAGAGAGAGAGAGAGAGAGAGAGAGAGAATATTACTCTTCCATAAAAAAGAATGAAGTGGTGCCATTTGCAGCAAGATGGATGGATGTTGAGATTGTCATACTAAGTGAAGTAAGTCAGACAAAGACAAATATCATATGATACCACTTTTATGTGGAATCGTAAAAAAGTGTTATGAAACAGAAATAGAATCACAGATGTAGGAAACAAACTTACGCATACCAAGGGATAAGCGGGAATCGGGGGAGATAAACTGGGTGATTGGGATTGACATATACACAGTACTGTATATAAATAAATAACTAATGACCTACTGTATAGCATAGGGAACTCTACTCAGTATTCTGTAATGAGCTGTATGGGAATAGAATCTAAAAGTGAGTGGATATATATTTATTTACAATAAGTTCATTTTGCTGTACAGCATAAACTAACATTATTGTAAGTCAACTATACTCCAGTAAAAATTAATTTAAAAATAAAAGGAAAAAAATCTGGATTCTGCAGTCAGGTTGAGAATTCACAGCTCAACGACCTTGAAATGGTGGAGATGAACTCTATTGTGCTCCCTGTTAGAAACTGTAATCTCCTGGTCTTTTGGTTCTGCAGAATACATCCAACTTTCTTATTTTGCAAACTGGAATTAGATGAGCTTATGCTGAAAACCTATCACTTGGCATACTCTGTAGCACAAGATTCTTTGACAGGTATGTCACTTAGTATATTTGTTCAGCACTGTGCCAGGCACTGCAGGGAACTCAAGAGAAAATAAATCATAGTTGCTGTTCTCAAGGAGCATGTAATTTTCTTGCGTGGTTTAAATAAATGCATTCAAAGCCGGAAGTCCAAAGGATGAGCTTCAGGAAAGCACAAGAGTGTAATTGTATTCATTATTTTTCGGAGGAGGGTATCTAGAGCTCACATTAGATTTTTCAATAATTTTGTTTAGAAAAAAGGATTAAGAACCACACAAGCAGAGAAATAAACAGGTTCCAGTCTGTGCCATTCTGATTCCAAGTGTACCGGGAATTCAAGAAGAGATCAATACTGTCTTAACTATTTGAAAAAGCACTGTAGCATGCTGGGCCCTGAAAATTTTGATATGCAGAGAAGAAACCTAACAGAATTCTAGGCAAAAGCACTGAAAATCATCTACCTCCTTCACTTGGAAATAAAGACATGGGGCAAACTGTTTTTATGTAGGAGCAAAAGTAAATAAATTAATTAAAATAGATATATGAAATTGTATAAAACTGAATATGGATTTTGGCTTTGTGGTCAGAATCTCTGTGTGGTCAGAATCTCTTAGGTGAGTTCCCACTTCGGTAAAACTGAACAGTAATAGCTACCTTCTAGAAATAGCATTGGAGAAGGTGATGGCACCCTACTCCAGTACTCTGGCCTGGAAAATTCCATGGATGGAGGAGCCTGGTGGGCTGCAGTCCATGGAGTCGCTAAGAGTCGGACACGATTGAGCGACTTCACTTTCACTTTTCACTTTCATGCATTGGAGAAGGAAATGGCACCCCACTCCAGTGTTCTTGCCTGGAGAATCCCAGGGACGGGGGAGCCTGGTGGGCTGCCATCTATGGGGTCGCACAGAGTCGGGCATGACTGAAGAAGTGACTTAGCAGCAGCAGCAGCAGAAGTAGCATGACTGTTAAGTGAGATAATATATAAAAGGCTATGGGCAAGGATATGGCTCATATTAGAGGTTCTAAAAGTTTCACTTCATTTCTCTTTTAGATTCTAAGTGCAGTGATATTTGGTGCAGGTCACAGGAAGTCAGAGAGCTGGCCATGAATGACAGAAGTTGAGTACAGACTGGAGTTTTCTAAGACAGGGTCCTGGAAGTGTGCAAGGAACTGATTGGATTCCAAAAGGCAGCAGAGAGGGTGGTGGGCATTTTAGTTACAAGCAAAGGTATAAATAAAGGAAATACTAAATATAATTCTTGATACAAGAGGATCCCAGGTCCTTTGCACACACCTTGAGGAAGACTCAGTTCTACGCATCACTTATGCTTTGATCAAATGTTACTTCCATGGGTTGTAATCCCCTATCTGAAATATTCTCTATCATTTCCTTGTCCTGATTTATTTTTCCGATAGCAATATTGCATCATAGAACACATGCTCAAGAGGCCAAGACTTAGTCGTTTTGCTCACTATTATGTCATTGCTGCCGAAACAGTGTCTGATATTTATTAAATATTCTCTATATATTTATTAAGTAAATTAATAATGCCTGAAAAATATTTAGGAACAAGAACCCATCATTTTTGCTGACACATTGGCTGTAGGGTACAAAAAGAGGGAAGAGTCAAAACTGGCTGCCATCTACAATTTTATTTTTAAATTTTGGATTTTTTTGTTTAGTGATATCTGATACTAAAATACATGTGTTCATAGCTGGTTTTGAATCTCTAAGTCAAAATGTCAGAAAAACTCTCATTTTTGGTTTACTGCTTTACCTGTTATCCATCATATTTTGTGAGTTTTTCATTCTGTTTCAAAGTAAAATTTCAGTTGAGTCACATTCAAATGAGTTAGATTAATGAACTTATTTTTCTTTTTACTTATCTATGAAATTAAACTTTCATAAACAGTAAATATGAGTGTGGGAGTTACTTTGGGGAAGGAAAAGTAGATTTAAAATAAATAAGCTATATAGTAAGTTGGATTCTGTTAGTTAAAAAAAATTCTCACTCCTAGAGGAGATGTTTAAATGTCTAGATGCTCTGTCTTAGCATCAGCATGATTCTTATGACCCAGGGCAAGAGAATGTACTAATAATGTCCTGTAATGAACACAAACAGGACTAAGCTTGAGAATCAAAATACAAGTAAAAGGTTTTTTTTTTTTCTCCCCTCACAATACAATAGAGATATTGTGAATTTGCAAAAATAGATTACTGAAATTTTCCCTAAATAGGAAAATAATTTGAAAAAGAGTAGATACGTGTATATGTATAATTGAATCACTTTGCTATACTAATACATTATTAATCAACTACCCTTCAATACAAAATAATTTTTAAAAAAAAATAAATGAAATTATAAGATATTTTGTATTTTAGTAGAAAAGACTTCTAAAAATTAAGATAAAAAATCTAATATGAATTGGATGGAGATTTCAGTATTTTCATAATTTTCTTTATCTTGTCTGTAGAATTTTTTTTAAACAATGAGAGTATTTAAAAATTGTCTGATTTTTTTTTTTTCCACGCAGCACAGATGGGATGGTTTGTTGAGGAACTTTAAAGATGAAATTGCTGTATCTGCTGTTTCTATGTTTGCTATAATATTCCAGGGAACATTAATTTTGGGGTTTAAGGAAGAAGGTGATAGCAAGTAGTCCATGGACTGAATTTAGCTGTTGATCTGTTTCACTGGGCTTCCCAGATGGTGCTGGTGGTAAAGACCTCACCTGCCAATTCAGGAGACAGTAGAGATGCTGGTTCAATCCCTGGGTCAGAAAGATGCCCTGGAGAAGGGCGTGGCCACCACTCCAGAATTCTTTCTTGGAGAATCCCCATGGACAGAGGAGCCTGGCAGGCTCTGGTCCACGGGGTCATAGGGTTGGACACGCCTGAAGCGACTGAGCAGGCACGCACTAGGTCCACCCATTTTAGTTCACTTAGCATAGTTTCTCCCTGTATTTTAAAACTTTTCAATTGGTTTCCCAGTAATATCATGTAAGAGCAAAATAAAACAAAGCTAGCTTAACAGGCATCTTTTGAAAAGTTGGAAGATCTGGCTGCAGTGGCCCACACTCCCACGTGACAGCGTCTGTCTGAAGCGGGCAGCATCCCCCGTAAATCAGCCTGTGTGTTCCGGGCCACAGTAGTGACCTCTTTCCCTACTGTACCCTCACCTGTCTTGAGGCAATAATTATGTCACTCATCTGAATTCTTTAGCCATTTGGGTGTCTGACCTGTTTTACTGAACTGATGTAGCAATAATGAATTATGACCACCTCTCTTGCTAAAAACTCCTGACCCCTTATTATTATAAGAGTTATGGTATTAATGGTTAACTTTAATGGACACTGACGATAAAGGCAGCCAGAATGAAATACTAAAAGATAGTTTAGAAACTACAAGTTCTTTTTTTTTATTTTTTACTTATTTTATTTTAATACAGTCATTCTTCAATATATGTGAGGGATTGGTTCCAGGATCCCAATGGATATCAAAATCTGCCAATGCTCAGGTTCCTTACAGAAATAGAACGGTGTAACAGTATTTGCATACAGCCTGTGCACAACTTCCTGTGTACTTTAAATCATCCCTAGGTTACTTATACTCCCTCAGTTCAGTTCAGTTCAGTTCAGTCGCTCAGTCATGTCCGACTCTTTGCAACCCCATAAATAACAGCACGCCAGGCCTCCCTGTCCATCACCAACTCCCAGAGTTCACTCAGACTCACGTCCATCGAGTCCGTGATGCCATCCAGCCATCTCATCCTCTGTCGTCCCCTTCTCCTCATGCCCGCAATCCCTCCCAGCATCAGAGTCTTTTCCAATGAGTCAACTCTTCGCATGAGGTGGCCACAGTATTGGAGTTTCAGCTTTAGCATCATTCCCTCCAAAGAAATCCCAGGGCTGATCTCCTTCAGAATGGACTGGTTGGATCTCCTTGCAGTCCAAGGGACTCTCAAGAGTCTTCTCCAACACCACAGTTCAAAAGCATCAATTCTTCAGTGCTCAGGTTTCTTCACAGTCTAATTCTCACAGCCATACATGACCACAGGAAAAACCATAGCCTTGACTAGACGGACCTTTGTTGGCAAAGTAATGTCTCTGCTTTTAAGTATGCTATCTAGGTTGGTCATAACTTTCCTTCCCAGGAGTAAGTATCTTTTAATTTCATGGCTGCAGTCACCATCTGCAGTGATTTTGGAGCCCCCCAAAATAAAGTCTGACACTGTTTCCATTGTTTCCCCATCTATTTCCCATGAAGTGATGGGACCAGATGCCATGATCTTCGTTTTCTGAAAGTTGAGCTTTAAGCCAACTTTTTAACTCTCCTCTTTCATGTTCATCAAGAGGCTTTTTAGTTCCTCTTCACTTTCTACGACCTAATACTATGTAAATAATTGTAAATACAATGTAAATGCTATGTAAATAGTTGCTGGCTTGTGGCAAATTCAAGTTTTGCTTTTTGGAACTTTCTAGAATTTTATATTTCTGAATGCTTTTGATCTGCAGTTGTTTGAATCTGGAAATGTAGAACCAGCAGATATGGAGGGCCAATTGTATTTACCTGTATTAATTACATCTTTGTACTTTCCTGGTTTATTTATTTTTTATCTTCTTTTTCTTAAAATGAGTGACAAGTTACTTTTGTCAGTTCCAGTTTTTAGCAATGATGATACTCAAATCTGTCAGATTTCCTCTGTGTAGATCTTGATCACTTTATAAAATAAATCTTTTTTTAAAAAAGTGAATTTTGTATATTTAGTTCGGGTTTTTTATTTGACCCAGGGATTAGGAAAAAATTTAGAAAATGCTGTTGTCGTAAGTTATTTGATTGTCCTTTTATCATTTCTAACTTTATTGGGTGATTCCAATTATTTGAATATCAGGGGAAGGTTAATTGTCAAGAAAAGACTGAGTATCTTTATACCCTAGACATTTGTTCACAGTATATATCTCCCATATTTTCAAATTTTTAGTTTCTGTCATGCTGACTTTTAGCAGTATTCATTCTTTGTATGGTTACAATAAATTCATTTTTTAAGTTTATTGGTTGATTGATTAAAAGTAAACATTAATATATTTTCTATAATGTGGCCTTTTATTTGAAGAATATGTACATTTTTTCTTAATCAGTTGGATGCAATTATAAGGAAAATTACTCTGTTTCTTGATATTATTATTTCTAAGATATTTGTTGATTTCTTCTTTTTTAAAATATATTGAAGATTTTTAATTCCTAAGCATATGATGCATATTTATAAATGTCCCTTCATCATAAGACATGAATAGCATTTCAGTGCTTATAGTATAAGACATAATTATATACAGATATGGATAGAAAATATAAATCAATATAACTGAACTTTTTAGTTGTATTTTTCAGACCCCTTCATTCCTTAACAAAATGTTTTTTCTCTGTATTCTGTTCTATTCAGAAAGATGTATCTCACACTGTAATTGTTTCTCAAGGTCACCTTGTACTTTGAGTAAGTTTGATTTTTTATATTTAGCTGCAAAGTTTATAGAAGCAACTTGTAAATTGTGTCTTTATGATTACCTCACATGCCTCTTATCCTATTTGGTGTTTTGACTTTAAATTCTGCTTTACTGATATTGTCACTTCTGCTTTGGTTCTGCTTGCATTTATCTAGTCGCTGGCTCTCATTTTATTTTAAGCCTTTTGTTTTATGTGTAGTGTGAAAGAAACAAATAGAAGGGTTTTATTGCCTTTTTTGGGGGCCCTTCTCCTGTATTAGGGAGATCAGCAGTCAAGTCAGTCATGTTTAATGGAGGTAATGATTGCTTTATGAGTGATTTTTAATTCTGCTTTCTGAATTTTTCTAGTTATTTTCATTGTTATTTCTTGTTTTATAAAATGGTAAGGAATTTATCCTGTCTAAACTGACAAATTTAGAGCTTTTTAAAACAACTTTCATTTCTGCTGGTGCTTACATTCCCATTCTAATCACTAATTTTTAAATTCATATTTTGTAATTATTACTTAAAAGAGAAACACATATGATGTTCCTCTGCTCACAAAATGAATATTTAAATTCATGTGCTTTAAAAATTCATGCATTTCCTATCTTTTCCTAAATTGCTTCACGTTTTTAGATTTTTGAGGAGATAGCTTAATATTCTTTACTCCAGATTTAATGTTTTCTCCTGAATCACTTTATCTTTTGACAATGCCAAATCTTGACAACTTTCAATGAAAACATATACACTACTGGAGACAGTGAAATTGGCATTACCTTGTAGAACATATATTTATTATATTAAGATAAAATTAAAATATTTATCTTGGTATGTTCTCTAGAGAAACTATTGTGCCAGTAAATGTAAATAAAATAGTTTATATCAATATTGTTCATGATTACTAACCACCAAGTTTCTCCAACCAAAAAACAGACAAAATGTGCCATGAGTTTTTTCCATGGGTATGTCTTGCACTGAAAGCAGATCATCTAAGAAGAACATTCATGAACTGAATGAGCATATTACTGCATAGAAAGCAAGTTTCAGAAAGTTGCAGAGTCTAACAAGAAAAGCAAAAACAAAAATGTATAGAAATATGCATATATTGTTTAAAACATAAATTCCAAAAAGAGCAAGAAAAATATAATGGTCTCTGCTGGTGGTTCAGACAGTAAAGGGTCCGCCTTCAATGCAGGAGACCTGGGTTCAATTCCTGGGTTGGGAAGATCTCCTGGAGAAGGGAATGGCAACCCACTCCAGTATTCTTGCTTGGAAAATCCCATAGAGAATCCTGGTAGACTACAGTCCATGGGATCACAAAGCATCAGACATGACTGAGCGGCTAACGCAACACTGCTGGTACAGTAAGGCAGAGGTATTGTAGCCTAGAGTTTTTTGGAGTGGTCTAGTAGTTGGTTCATGGATATTCTTTTTCTTATTGTTCTTTATAACTTTTATATGCATATTTTATAACTAAAAGCATTGCATTAAGATATTTTCAAGAAAGAGCATATTTACAACATATCAGTGATCTACATCTTCATGGAGATCGTCCCCATATGCTGTGTGCCTTATGTGTACACACATCCCTGTGTGCTGTGTGCTTTATGTATACACACATCCCTGTGTGCTCAACAATGTTCCTGGCTTACTGCTCTCCTCTTTTCATCTTTTTCTATCCCAGGGTCTACAGTCTTCCTCAGTTGATGTTTGATACTTTCTCAAATTTTCCTCAAATGGGAATACGTGAGTGATGTAATCTCAGAATCTCTCAGATATGCAGAGATAGACTTCTTTTCTTTTCCCAGGTGACAGGAGTATCATCTGGATATGGGTTATTGATTATTGTCCATTCTCAGCAGGCTGTGAATAGGAGTTTCTTTTAACTTTTGGAATTTCAGATGATTTGAATGCTACTCCAGTTCTTTTTATTGTGAAAGTAACTTTGTTTGGAGCTTAAAAGAATTTAACTCATTTTAGGAATTCAGAATAATTTACTGGAGTACATATAAAAATATTTTTTTTATTAGTCCTTTCTGGGATGTGGTGAATCTTTTCAATCTGTGGCTCAAATGTTTCTTCAGTTCAGAAAACATTTTGTCTGTTGTTGGCTTGATTATTCTCTCTCCTCTGTCTGTTCCTTTCTCTTTATCTGAAATTATTATTTGCACATCCAGCCGCCTGTATTTTTCCTTCAGACTCTTAACTGTTCTCCCATGACTTTTTATATTCCTGTCTCTTTTTGTATGTTTTTAGATATTCCTGTTCGTTGATCTTTGCCTAAGCATTGTCTCTTTCATTTCCTCTGCTGCTGATTTTTTAAAAGTTCAGATTATTTTTTAAGACCCAAAGGATATCTTTATATGGTCTTACTGCCTTTTTTATTAGTTTCAAGTCATCAGCAGACTCTTCTCAGGGAACTGTGTAAAAGCCTTCAGTTTGGAATCATCTACTTGAAAGTCCTCCCCGTAGGTATCTGGGCTCCAATGCCTGTTGGTAGCCATCAGGTCAGATTGTTAGGATCCTGTCATTGCTGGCCAGCCAGCGAAGAGAGCCCAGTAGGTTTTTGTTCCTTTAGACCTGTGAACAGACAGGGGACTTGAAATCTGATGGGGTCCCATGGAGGGGCTTCTCAGATGCTCCTAGACCTTCTGGGGTGCAATGCAAGTCTTAATACTGCACTTAATAGCTTTCAAGACAGTTAGCCGTGTGGCTGCAATTATGGCTGCTCAGACCTCACCTAAGCATCACCTCCCTACAGTAACTTACAGATTCTGAAGGGTGACGTTACCTCTGGGAGTACAAAGGTCCAAATAATCACCCCGGACCAGTGGTTTCTGGCTTCCGTCAAAACACAGAGGAGAGTGAACGGTTTGTCTTCCGTGGCTGCTGTCTGGAACCATAGAGCAAGAGGGAGTATGGTGCGAGCATTAAGGATTAAGTTCAGGAGATGTCATCTCTCCAGAATCTCCCAGAACTTTTTATGAGACTGATCAGTTTTACATAAAAGATAGTACTGTTTGTGGGGTTTCCTATGTGTCAGGCTTTATCTACTTTTAAATCATCACATCAGTGTCTCGAGGTATATAGTAATTGCCCCACTTAAAGTGAGGAAACTGAGGTTTAGATAAAGAAGTAACCTGCTCACAGATGCATGGGTAAGTGGCTAAGGTTTTGACTCCCTTTTTTCTGGACTTTATAGACTTTTGCACTCTTTCCAGAAGGTAACTCTCTTACTTTCAGAGTTACCCTGAACTTAATTGCAGAAGAATTGTGACAGTTGCTGTGATATTCCCTTCTTTCCTTCTAGCACATGTGTTCCTTTGGGATGATATTTACTGTAAAGTGACTGTATCTTGTAGTTTGAATTTCAGTTTAGAAAAAAAAATGCCCCAATGAGACCATCTCAGCCTTGAAACAACCACATTGGATTCATGAAAACACTCTTATTTGGTTTAGAATGAAATTAAGCTAATAATCCATTTGTAAGAATCTGTGAGGGCTTGGGGGAGTGAGAAAGTTGTAATTGCTGGCTTTATGAAATTAGCAGCTGTTTTGGAATGGATAAAGGCAGTTAAAGGCTTAGTCATGGTAAACTTTAGTCTCAATTCTAGATATATTTTTAAAATAATTGCTTCTAAGATGAATGGGTAAACAACACTATTAGACAAATTGTTCTTGAAGCAGTTGGGGGGTTAAAAAAAATAGGTGGCAGCATCTCCTTTTCTTGCCCTTAAATAGTCTTCAGTTGAATACTCATAGAAAACACAGGGTAAACAAAAAAATGCAAATATTAGTAATTATTTTATGTATCTATAATCAGAACCAAATTTTAGTCACTGCAGTTTCCTTCTCTAATTTTTAATTAAAATTTGTTCTCAATTTCACTGTCATATGATAATATAAGGGACTAAGTAGCCGAGGAGATGGTGTTCCTAAAGAATGGACATGGATATTTCTGAACCTTTTAAAATTATGAAGTAAAAGAGAGAAATATATCATCACAGTGAGGCTGGGAAAGCTTTTACAGGGTAATAATCTTTTTTCTTATTTAATGAATGTGGAAATTAGAGCTCAGAGAGGTTAAGCAGCTTGCCCAAGGTCACATGGGCCTCTTGCATCTTTGCTTTGTAAAACACTCGTCATTCTGAATCAAAAGCCAGGCTGTTAATTAATTTTTCTGGAATATATTCAGTTAGCTTCAGAGAGGTCATTTTCTAAAGAGGTAGGTGGAAAATAACCCAAAATGCTGTACCAAATATCTGCTTGGTGTTTATTTATTGATTTATTCAGCAAACATTCTTTCTTACTATTGACTGAAGAACTGTGTCACTTCCTAGAGGTCACAGGTCTAAGGACAGCTCTGGTAGCTTTATTTTCTCCTCTGCAATTGTCCTCTCTCTTCCCTGCTTTGTTTTTTATTTTCTTTTTCATGTTGTGTGATATGAATAAAGAATTGAAAAGTAAACTAGGTTCCTATGCAGGATTCTGCTACTTTCAGAAAATGAGAGTATCTGGAGAGCTCTATGTTTTCATATGCATGCAGGAAAAGTAATTCTTTTCCAGATTTTCCTGAATAGTTTGGAAAAGGTAAAAATTAATGACTTGGACCTTGTTTTTCTTTGTTTGCTCTTACAGCTTATTCTAAAATTTATATTCTTTATGGTTGTCATCATCACATTCCTTTTACTGTTCTGATTTTTAAACTTAAAAATTATAGCTGTGTTACATGAAAGATATTTACAAGAAACATATTCAAATAAAAATATGCACTTTGTGTTTTCCTTCTGCTCTTCAGTTGAAAACATAAATCTAACGGAGATTTGAGAAGACTGAGTGGCCCTGTTATTAATTGGAGATTAATCTTAGATAAATTTTTCCTTTCCTGACAGAAGTTAGTAAAATAGACTAAGCATTTCAGATAAATACATCAGATAATAATGGAAAATATTATTTTACTTTTTATGTTCTTTTGATTTCATAATAAACTCTATTAGAAAAGCTTTTTACAATGAGCTATTATTCCTACTCTTTCAACTCTGTTCATATCCCTGTGATATTTTAGGGGGCTTATCTTCTTAATATGAAAGAAAAAAGAATAAATTTGCTAACAGAAGATTGACTTGATTCTAAAATCTGCTATTCCTTACTATATATTGTTATTCTATTAATTTTGACTTTCCCTAAATATTAGTTTGTGTGGAATTAAAAACATATTTTTGAAATTGAATATATGAATTGTTTTCTTGCTGATATCAGCTTTCTCCATAGTAATGTAAGTGGAAGTGAAAGTCACTCAGTTGTGTCCGACTCTTTGCGACCCCATGGACTATTCAGTTCATGGAATTCTCCAGGCCAGAATACTGGAGTGGGTAGCCATTCCCTTCTCCAGGGGATCTTCCCAGCCCAGGGATCAAACCCAGGTCTCCCACATTGCAGGAGGATTCTTTACTAGCTGAGCCACCAGGGACGCCCAGTGATGTAAGAATAGTATCTAAACTAAAAGAGGTATTATCACATAATGAATGGACCCAGCCCTGTGCCTGCTACACAGCTGATGCTCCGTCTCTATTAGTGGTGATTGTATTGATATTGTATTTTATTCCCTTTATATATTATTGAGAAAATTGTAGCAATTTGAAGAAACCTACATGTGCTTCTAGGTGCTTGTCTACATCTTTTGGCCATATCCTCATCATTTGCTTTCCCTCCTGTTTCCATGAGTGGGTCTTCCCTCTTCCCATCTGGTGGCAGTCTCTCCTCTTCTTCAATAAATCCAGCTCATCTCCTCTTCTCAATGACACCACCCCAGCAATTCTCCCTTCTCTCTTAGTTGTCATTGCTTTTTCTCTTAGCCAGGAATAATCTTTATCAGCATACTATAATTTCTTCCTGCCACCACCTTATTTCTCTGCACTCTTTTACATAAAATTTTCTCAAGAGTTGTCTGTTTTCTCTCTCTACTTTCTCCATTTTACCAGTCATGCTTGAACCTACTGCTCTCAGGCTTTCAGCGCTCAATATCAGAGACTGCTGTTTTCAAGGTCACCTGTGATTTCTAGCTAAGGTGAAATCATTAATCTTTGCAACACTAACACTTACCAGCAGCACTTGACACAAGCGATCAGCTCAATTCTTCTTGGTCTCTTCTGCTGTTTCCTCCTCTGCCCAATGTCCTAATGGTGGAGTCTCCAGGAACTCAGCCCTCAAAGCTTCACCTTCTCTAGTTTCCTCTGTAGGTGATTTCTTCCAGTCTAAAAAAGTCGAATTCTAAACATTCATTCATATCGTCTTCTTCTCCAAACTAGATTCTTGTATTCAGCTGCTGCAGTGGACATCTCTTCCTTGTTGCCTTATGGCCATCATTACAGACTTAACATGACTCAGTGAAATTCTGGTAAGCCCTAAAACAGCTACTTGAAAAGCATTCCCCCCTCAAGATATGGCAACTTTATTCTGTGACTCCAAAACACTGGAGTCAAGTTTAAGCTCTCCTTTTTTTTCACTCCCTATATCCTATTCTTGCATGTATGTGTGTGTGCTAAGTCGCTTCAGTTGTATCCAACTGTTTGCAACCCTGTTGACCTTGACCTCCAGGCTCCTCTGTCCATGGGATTCTCTAGGAAAGAAGAGTGGAGTGGGTTGCCATGACCTCCTTCAGGGGATCTTCCAACCCAGGGAATGAACCAGCATCTCTTATGACTCCTGCATTGAGAGTCAGGTTCTTCACCACTACTGCCACTGGGAAGCCCTTAAGAAATTCTATTTCCTCTGCTTTCAAAAATATATCTGGAATTTGATATTTCTCTCCATTTCTACCACCAAATTTAAACCACTACCATCACCTCCTTCAGTTCTCTCTTTAAATGCCATCTCTATAGTAAGAAATTTAAAACAGCATATCTTCACCTCTTATATACCTAAACTTTCTTATTTCACTTATTTATATTTTTATCCAAAGCATTGACATGCCATATATTTTACTTACTGATAATGCCTGTTTCCTGATTTCTCCACTAGAATACAGCCTCTTGGAGGTCAGGGACCTTGATATGTTTTGATTCTAGCTTCATCTCAGGCACTTAGATCAAAGCCTATTGAATTAGTGGATTATCAGTTCAGTTCAGTTCAGTCGCTCAGTTGTGTCCGACTCTTTGTGACCCCATGAATCGCAGCACGCCAGGCCTCCCTGTCCATCACCAACTCCTGGAGTTTACCCAAACTCTTGTCCATCGAGTTGGTGATGCCATCCAGCCATCTCATCTTCTCTCATCCCCTTCTCCTCCTGCCCCTAAACCCTCCCAGCATCAGAGTCTTTTCCAATGAGTCAACTCTTCGCATGAGGTGGCCAACGTATTGGAGTTTCAGCTTTAGCATCAGTCCTTCCAAAGAACACGTAGGGCTGATCTCCTTCAGAATGGACTGGTTGGATCTCCTTGCAGTCCAAGGGACTCTCAAGAGTCTTCTCCAACACCACAGTTCAAAAGCATCAATTTTTCGGCACTCAGCTTTCTTCACAGTCCAACTCTCACATCCATACATGACCACTGGAAAAACCATAGCCTTGACTAGATGGACCTTTGTTGGCAAAGTAACGTCTCTGCTTTTGAATATGCTATCTAGGTTGGTCATAACTTTCCTTCCAAGGAGTAAGTGTCTTTTAATTTCATGGCATTAAACTCGGAACATGCTTTTATTCTGTAAAGGGCAGTGTAAGCTACTGGTAAGATTCTTTAGACTGGAATCATATTGCCGAGGTTTGAAAACCGGCTCTACCATTTACTTTGTATGACCTTAGACCAGTTAATTATTCTGTCGTTTTCCTTATATGCATATATATATATATATATACACATTGCACAAGGAGTATTATTAAATTGATATATAAATTAGATATGTTTCAAAACTATGCTCAGAAGTAAACTACATAGATATAATGGTGGCCAGAGAACAAGCTGATTGTACTGATTATCAGTATTGTTTCTTTCGGTGCCTCTTTTGTGGGGAGTGCGTTGGACTGATCCCTGTATACTCGATGTATGTCATATCATACAATGAGTGTGGATTTTTGGAATCTGATTTGTGGTTCCAGTCTTCCCACTAGCCATGTGGATTCCAGTTACTAATGTTAAATTTTATCCACCTCATTTTAGAATGAGGATATTTTTGTACCATAAAGGTCTAGTATAATATGCAAATGAGGTAACAGATATAGACGATCTTGAAGAATGGTTGATGCTAAGTAGAACAGTTACTCCGTAACCCTGGCAGTGAAGAATAAGGATCAATCCCCAGAATGTGTAAATATTGTCCTCGCTTTGGTATCTTACGGAAAGTAACTAGTGGGATTTTATGAGGGGCTATATTTGCAGATTTCAAACAAATGGATAAGGACAAATAATAGGCCCTCCTTAACAATTTTATATAACAACAGTAAGGAGGGAAAACCCCTCACATGTTTGGAAATGACAGTAGTGGTCCTCAGCCCCACATCTAGTCTGACTTATGGTTGGAGATGTCCAAGTACATTCTTTGGCTTGTTTGTTTTCCGTGGAGTTAAATTTAACCCTTTTAATCATTTTCATTTAGAGAGCTTATGATTTGTCCTTAAAGGTGATATTTTCAGCAATTCAGCACATTCTTCAGGAAAGCTGCATGTGTCTCAGCATTCTTAATCTCACCTCTGGGCACCCGGGTTTGTCTTTCATACTTGCACTTGGTGGAGGCATCTTCCATCCCAGGGCTCTTCTCAAACTGTGAAGACCTGCACTGAGGAAGTGTTAGTTACAGATTTTTATATTATATGGGAAAAGTTCAAATCAAAACATTCCATTCCATGGACTGCTGTTTGAAAGAAATTATCTTGTAAAATCAAAGGCATTGTCCTCTATTAAAAGATCCGTTATCAATAAACCTGTATGGGAGGGGACATGTTCCATGGGCAATGCCGCTTTCTGAAAACTCTGAAAGCTCACCATGTTAAAAGAACCTAATTTTTTCTGTAGTCCCCTAATTGGCTCCATTAAGAGACAACTCTTCGATCTTAAAAACAACATAGACATATATGTATGTATTCTTTTTTCTTAATTTTTTTAAAAATTTTTATTTTTACTTTATTTTACTTTACAATACTGTATTGGTTTTGCCATACATTGACATGAATCCACAGAAATATATACGTATATAAACTATGTGTGTTAGTCACTCAGTCCCGTCCGACTCTTTGTGACCCCATGGACTGTATAGTCCACCACGCTCCTTGTCCATGGAATTCCCCAGGCAAAAATACTGGAGTAGGTAGCCATTCCCTTTTCCATGGAATCTTCCTGACCCAGGGATCAAACCCAGGTCTGCTGCATTGTAGGAAGAATCTTTACCATCTGAGCCACCAGGGAAGCCAAATTTAAACTATATGTATATATAATTATTATATAATATTATTTTATAATTAATATATTATACTGTTATATAATTGGGCTTCCCAGGTGGTTCTAGTGGTAAAGAACCCACCTGCCAATGCAGGAGAGGCAGGAGACGCAGGTTTGATCCCTGGGTGGGGAAGATCCCCTGGAGAAGGGCGTGGGAACCCACTCTAGTATTCTTGCCTGAAGAATCTCATGGACAGAGGAGCCTGGTGGGCCTTAGCCCATAGCGTCGCAAAGAGCTGGACATGACTGAAGAGACTGAGCATGTACACAAGCACATAGTTATATATTACATATGTACATACAATTTAACCTGTATGTATGTGTAATTAGAAATGTGTGTGTATATATATATATCTGTATATATACATATGCACATACACTCAGTATTCTTGGGCTTCCCTGGTGGCAAAGATGGTAAAGAATCCGCCCACAATGCAGGAGACGTGAGTTCAGTCCCTGGGTTGGGAAGGTCCCCTGGAGGAGAGCATGGCAACCCACTCCAGTATTCTTGCCTGGAGAATCCCCATGGAGTCAGACATGACTGAGCGACTAAGCACAGCGTACTTATAATTAGAAATCTTTTCTTTGCCTATTGGTAATAAATATTTTGAGGGAGAACTCTAAAAAATATAGGCCTTCAAGAAATGTCCAGATAGCGTTTGCATTGCTTTAGCTTTTATTGAGGGTTGTTTTGGCTGCTGATGTGGTGTTCTGGGCTAGCTACTAGGGCTCTCCAAAATTAGAGGTCTGTAACCAGTGCAGATGTCACCCTAGTTATCTAATTTGCATTTAATGATTATATTTGAAATAACTTCCAAATGATAGAGTTTTCCTCTGTAAAAGGATCAAATCTTCTCCCACTATATACTTTTGTCTCCGCTCACTTTTGGAAAATAGTTCCTTTTCCTTCCCTTTCGATTCCTATGCATACACAGAAATATGGTTTTTAGAAAAAGCCTTCACTGCTAACTCCAAGAAAAGAGCTGCTTGTTTTAAGAAGGTAACCTGATTTCTTCTTCCCACGTAAAGAAGCTGGGTGTGAATAAAGATGTAGTCTCGTTGCCTGAGAGCTTCGTATACTCTCCATTGATGAAATCACTCTGTGACACAGCACAGCATGGGAGCAATGCATGTGAAGAAACTATTCTTGACATATCCCTTGGGCCGTTGACTTTTTGTGCTGGGCAGTCTATTAAGATGTACTATTACTATTTCCCATTTGATTATGTGTGTGCATATGCTGTCAGTTTGCATTGCTAGGATAAGCAGTTTGAACTTGATGATTTGGTGTTTTAAATGCCATCTCTTCCTTTTGAATGAAATCTCATTTTCTAGCAATTTCAAGACTTGTTAAATTTGGCCATAGAGGAATATATATGCAATTTTTATTTTTCTTTTCTGTTCTTACTTTCATCACTGGTGCTAAGAATAAGGAAAATCCCACATAATTGCTAGCACTGCACCTAAAGCTTTGGGAAATTGGTATTAAAGCAGACAATATGGAATCTTTATTTTTGGTCCTTTTAGTTTCTTAAGGAAGAGTATGCTTACATTCAGGAAGAAAAGGTTATTTAAGAAACTAGTCAAGTTTTCTCTTTTTTAGAAATACTCTTTTTGTGGAAATCAAGGTTTATTTATGCTCACCTACTGAATTAATTAATTCTTTTTGCTATTGTTGCCTTTTTAAACTAAGAACTGTACCCTCAAAAGGTATAACAGATCAACTACCCAACTCTGCAACAAGGTTTTTTTCTTTTTTTTTCCTTTTGTTTTTACAAATCACATGTAACCTAGCCTTCTGTATTCCCAGAATAGTTCCACCCTATGAAACTGCCCCATAATGAATTGGCAAATCTCTGAATACTGTATAATCTTGAGCTTAACCATTCTCATTAATGTGAAAATTTTAATTGTAATAGTCATTTTATCAAATAAAAGTAGGTAAAACTGCCCTCTTAGATTGTGCTGGATTGACTTTTGAGTAGACATTAGGGATTGAAATCCCAACCACATACCTAAATGTATGTGAAAACATATCAAAAATGGCGAATGAGACTGCCACTGAAATAACAATTCTCAGGTGAAACATTCATTTTATTTTTTTATTTTTTAATTTTTTCCACATATTTATTTTATTTTATTTTTTTAAATCTTTAATTCTTACATGTGTTCCCAAACATGAACCCCCCTCCCACCTCCCTCCCCATAACATCTCTGATCAGTTCAGTTCAGTTCAGTCGCTCAGTCAGTGCGACTCTTTGCAATGTAATGAACTGCAGAAAGCCAGGCCTCCCTGTCCATCACCAACACCTGGAGGCCACCCAAATGCATATCCATTGAGTCAGTGATGCCATCCAGCCATCTCATCCTCTGTTGTCCCCTTCTCCACTTGCCCTCAATCTTTCCCAGCATCAGGGTCTTTTCAAATGAGTCAACTCTTCACATGAGGTGGCCAAAGTATTGGAGTTTC
Organism: Budorcas taxicolor; assembly: GCF_023091745.1. Taxonomy (NCBI): domain Eukaryota; kingdom Metazoa; phylum Chordata; class Mammalia; order Artiodactyla; family Bovidae; genus Budorcas; species Budorcas taxicolor. The sequence goes on along the minus strand of NC_068914.1, from coordinate 49,699,078 downwards.
AGCTTCAACATCAGTCCCTCTACTGAACACCCAGGACTGATCTCTTTTAGGATGGACTGGTTGGATCTTCTTGCAGTCTAAGGGACTCTCAAGAGTCTTCTCTAACACCACAGTTCAAAAGCATCAATTCTTCTGCACTCAGATTTCTTTATGGTCCAACTTTTACATTCATACATGACCACTGAAGAAGCATAGCCTTGACTAGATGGACCTTGGTTGACAAGGTAATGTCTCTGCTTTTTAATATGCTGTCTAGATTGGTCATAACTTTCCTTCCAAGGAGTAAGCATCTTTTCATTTCATGGCTGCAATCACCATCTGCAGTGACTTTGGAGCCCCCAAAAATAAAGTCAGCCACTGTTTCCCCATCTATTTCCCATGAAGTGATGGGACCAGATGCCATGATCTTAGTTTTCTTAAAGCCAACATTTTCACTCACCTCTTTAACTTTCATCAAGAGGCTTTTTAGTTCTTCTTCACTTTCTGCCATAAGGGTGGTATCATCTGCATATCTGAGTTTATTGATATTTCTCCTGGCAATCTTGATTCCAGCTTGTGCTTCTTCCAGCTCAGCGTTTCTCATGATGTACTCTGCATCTAAGTTAAATAAGCAGGGTGACAATATACACCCTTGATGTACCCTTTTTCCTATTTGGAACCAGTCTGTTGTTCCATGTCCAGTTTTAACTGTTGCTTCCTGACCTGCATACAGGTTTCTCAAGAGGCAGGTCAGGTGGTCTGGTATGCCCATCTCTTTCAGAATTTTTGACAGTTTATTGTGATCCATGCAGTCAAAGGTTTTGGCATAGTCAATAAAGCAGAAATTGATGTTTTTCTGGAATTCTCTGGCTTTTTCGATGATCCAGGAGGTGTTGGCAATTTGATCTCTGGTTCCTCTGCCCTTTATAAAACCAGCTTGAACATCTGGAATTTCATGGTTCACATATTGCTAAACCCTGGCTTGGAGAATTTTGAACATTACTTTACTAGGGAGTGAGATGAGTGCAATTGTGCAGTAGTTTGAGCATTCTTTGGCATTGCCATTCTTTGGGACTGGAATGAAAACTGACCTTTTCCAGTCCTGTGGCCACTGCTGAGTTTTCCAAATTTGCTGGCATATTGAGTGCAGCACTTTCACAGCATCATCTTTTAGGATTTGAAATAGCTCCAGTGGAATTCCATCACCTCCACTAGCTTTGTTCGTAGTGATGCTTCCTAAGGCCCACATGACTTCACATTCCAGGCTGTCTGGCTCTAGGTGAGTGATCACACCATACTGATAATCTTGTTGGTGAAGACCTTTTTTGTACAGTTCTTCTGTGTATTCTTGCCACCTCTTCTTAATATCTTCTGCTTCTGTTAGGTCCATACCATTTCTGTCCTTTATCAAGCCCATCTTTGCATGAAATATTCCCTTGGTAATGCTCATTTTCTTGAAGAGATCTCTAGTCTTTCCCATTCTGTTGTTTTCCTCTATTTCTTTGCACTGATCGCTGAAGAAGGCTTGTCTCTCTTTGCTATGCTTTGGAACTCTACATTCAGATGCTTATATTGTTCCTTTTCTACTTTCTTTTGCTTCTCTTCTTTTCACAGCTATTTGTAAGGCCTCCTCAGACACCCATTTTGCCTTTTTTCCTTTTCTTTTTCTTGGGGATCATCTTGATCCCTGTGTCCTATACAGTGTTGCAAACCTCCATCCATAGTTCATCAGGCACTCTATCAGATCGAATCCCTTAAATGTATTTCTCACTTCCACTGTATAAGGAATTTGATTTAGGTCATGCCTAAATGGTCTCGTGGTTTTCTCCACTTTCTTCAGTTTCAGTCTGAATTTGGCAATATTGGAGTTCATGATCTGAGCCACAGTCAGCTCCTGGTATTGTTTTTGCTGACTGTATAGAGTTTCTATATCTTTGGCTGCAAAGAATATAATCAATCTGATTTCAGTGTCAACCATCTGGTGATGTTTATGTGTGGAGTCTTCTCCTGTGTTGTTGGAAGAGGGTGTTTGCTATGACCAGTGCGTTCTCTTGGCAGAACTCTATTAGCCTTTGCCCTGCTTCATTGTGTACTCCAAGGTCAAGTTTGCCTGTTTTTCCAAGTATTTCTTGCCTTACTCCTTTTGCATTCCAGTCCCCTATACTGAAAAGGACATCTTTTTTGGGTGTTAGTTCTAAAAGGTCTTGTAGGTCTTCATAGAACCGTTCAACTTCAGCTTCTTCAGCATTACTGGTTGGGGCATAGACTTGGATTACTGTGATATTGAAGGGTTTGCCTTGGAAACAAACAGAGACCGTTCTGTCGTTTTTGAGATTGCATCCCAGTACTGCCTTTTGGACTCTTTTGTTGACCATGATGGCTACTCCATTTCTTCTAAGGGATTCCTGCCCACAGTATAGATATAATGGTCATCTGAGTAAAATTCACCCATTCCGTTCCATTTTAGTTCGCTGATTCCTGGCATGTTGACGTTCACTTTTGCCATCTCCTGTTTGACCACTTCCAATTTGCCTTGATTCATGGACATGACATTCCAGGTTCCTATGCAATATTGCTCTTTACAGCATCGGACCTTGCTTCTATCACCACTCACATTCACAACTGGGTGTTGTTTTTGGTTTGGCTCCATCCCTTCATTCTTTCTGGAGGTTTTTCTCCACTGATCTCCAGTAGTATATTGCGCATGTACCGACCTGGGGAGTTCATCTTTCAGTGTCCTATCTTTTTGCTGTTCATGGCGTTCTCAAGGCAAGAATACTGAAGTGGTTTGCCATTCCCTTCTCCAGTGGACTACATTCTGTCAGACCTCTCCACCATGACCCGCCCGTCTTGGGTCGCCCCGCGGGCATGTCTTAGTTTCATTGAGTTAGACAAGGCTGTGGTCCGTGTGATCAGATTGGCTAGTTGTCTGTGATTATGGTTTCAGTCTGTCTGCCCTCTGTTGCCCTCTCTTAGTGCCTCCTGGTCTTACTTGGGTTTCTCTTATCTTGGATGTGGGGTATCTCTTCATGGCTGGTCCAGAAAAGCAAGGCTGCCACTCCTGACCCTGGACGTGCGGTAGCTCCTCACGGCTGCTGCTCCTTGCCTTGGATGAGAGGTAGCTCATGCGCCACACAGCCACCACTCCGTACTCTTGTTATAGAAGAAAGGGATCATTCTTTCTTTAAGACATAGTTTCTCTTTCTGCGTGGGGGCTCAGTCCCTTCAGCCTTAGGCAGTTGAACTCTTCTTGAACTCACGGACTGTAACCCGCCAGGTTCGTCTGTGCATGGAATTTTTCAGACAAGAATTTGGAGTGGACTGCTATGCCCTCCTCCAGGGGATCTTCCTGACCCAGGGGTTGAACTCTAGTCTTCTGCGTCTCCTGAATTGCAGATGAATTCTTTACTAGTGAACCACTGGGGAAGCCCTAATTTCTCTTCCTAAAAGCTAGATATTGTATGGAATTTAGTGTTATAACTTGCTAATATGCCATTAGTAAATGTGATTGGAGATGTCTCTCAACCAGTTTTCTTTGGAGGACAAGGCTGATTCCCTGTCCAATGCAACAGAAAATTGTGTTCTATATATGTAGGTGATGCTGACTAAGTATTCTTCCAAAGCAGAGATATTAATACAATTACAGTTGCTCAGAAAAAGCAGGAATCATCTAGATCATACTGCATTGACAACATATAGGATACACTTATTCTACTCTAACCTATTCAGCAGTAATTAATGTAACTCATTAATTACATTGATAAATATATGAGCAAAATATATTTATATGTATATACTTACATGTGATCAATGTTTAGTTTTCACTAATGCTATGTTGATTAATATATATAAAACCAAAGACAAAATTTTAGACTGTAATTTTGTGGACTAAAAATGAGGTATGTGAAAGTACTTTGAAAAATTAAAGACTTAAAAATTTAAGATTTTATTGATGTAATTTAAATTCAGCATCATGACATAAATGGCTCAGAAAACTACATTTTATTCCTCTTCCTTTGTCATCCAATAGAATGATATCTTTTAGCATTTAAAGAACCTTTTAAAAAGAAACTTGAGTGTCATTGCAGTTAATTGATTTAGTCAGGTTGCAGAGGTAATAAGGTCTTAGATCTCCTGAGCTCTGTGTAGTAGTATTTCCATATAGTCTTGTGTTCAGACCCAAGGTTAGAAAACCCATATGTAGGAGAAGAATGTGGAATGAATGCAAAATGATTCACCTAAAGCTTCAGGAAAGAAAAAACAAAACTTAAGGCAAATAGTTGACTATATGCATGAAACCCAAACTTTAGGAATTACCACTTTTTTGTGTGTGTGTGGTTACACGCTGGTGTGATGATCTTGCAGTTTCAGAGTGATCTTGATTCATATCTTCTGGGATAAACATTCCCCTTTTTTTCTGAATCATTTGGGAAGTCTGTGTTTTCATGACCAATATCAAATATCAAATACCTCCCCCAAAGTATGGTATCGTTGTTCATGTGTGAGCATATGTCAGGGCAACTGAAGAGCTGTGCACCTTTTTTCCCTTGGTATTATCAATGGAGACAGCTGTTTAGCCCTCCAGGCCTTTAGGTCCGTATATTGTCAGGAGATGGCCTCCCTAGTGACTCAGACAATAAAGAATCTGCCTGCCATGAGGGAGACCTGGGTTCGATCCCTGGGTTGAGAAGATCTCCTAGAGAAGGGAACAGCTACCCAACTCCAGAATTCTTGCCTGGAGAATTCCATGGACAGAGGAGCTGGGTGGGCTACAATCCATGGGGTCACAAAGAGTTGGGGACGGCAGAGCGTCTGTCACTGTAAGGAAAGAGTAGAAGCTTCTTTGTAAGATTTTCATTGTGCTTTGCTCAATCCTGTCATTCCTTGGACTTCTCAAAACACTGTATCAGCAGTTATTTAATGGAGCAAACTATATTATCTGTGCCCCCCAAAAGCAACCAGTAGAGGAACATGCAAATACATTAATAGGGTAGTCCTCCCAAATTTATCACCCCCTAATCAAATTAATCTGGATGGCTTACTCTTACTGTGGTCTGACTAGGAGGGCCCTGTTGTCAACTCCTTAAGAACTGAGGGGAAAGAAGAATAGTAAATCCCATAAGAAGATGCTCTTCCATTTTCAGCGGCCATGAAAGGGCCACAGGAAGGGGAGTGTGACATGAGAGGCACTCCGGAGTTAATCAAGATAGAGGTCCTAAGAATTTGTGCTACCTAAAGCCCCACTGGAGAAGGCACTGGCAACCCACTCCAGTACTCTTGCCTGGAAAATCCCATGGATGGAGGAGCCTGGTAGGCTGTAGTCCAGGGAGTCGCTAAGAGTCGGACACGACTGAGCAACTTCACTTTCACTTTTCACTTTCATGCATTGGAGAAGGAAATGGCAATCCACTCCAGTGTTCTTGCCTGGAGAATCCCAGGGACGGGGGAGCCTGGTGGACTGCCGTCTCTGGGGTCGCACAGAGTCGGACACGACTGAAGTGACTTCGCAGCAGCAGCAGCAGCAAAGCCCTACTGCTCTTGTAATATGCACGATATGCCACAGCACTTATTGTATTATGGTTTTTCTAAGTTTCTTTCTTACCAGTATTTCTGTGTTAATTTCCATTTTCATTTTTATTTTTTTCTTATTGTAATTTCACATAGGATTTTTCAAGGAAGTTCAGATCACATGTGGTTCTCTTAACTGATACTGAAAAAGTTCTGAATAAACTGAAAGAGTCCATGAATTTTCTGTCTATGCATATATTTTTCTAATGACTTGAAAAAAATAGCTCTCTATTGTTGAACCACAGATAGAGTAGATCTGTTTTTTGAAAAGATATGCTTATTCATTTTAGAAATGAATGAAACAACATTCTTTTCAGGTCAAAGTTTGATGAGTTCTGGTGAATGTATACACTTGGAAGCAACACCTTAATTAAAACAGGAAGATTTCCGTCACTCCAAAGTGTGATGCCCCTTTGGATTCAGTCTTACTTCTTTCATTGCTCCCAGTCATCCCACCCTTGGAAATCACTGCTTTCCCTATTCTATGTGTCCAATAAATAGAATCATACAGTGCGTAGCTTGCTTTCTTTCAGTCAGCATAATGCTTTTGAGATTCATCACTGTTGTTGCTTTGTATTGCTGTAAAGTTTTCACGGTATGAACCTGTCACAATTTGATTATCCATTCATCTGCTGATGGAAGTTTGGGTTGTTTCCAGTTTGGGGCAATTGTGAGTGAAGAATATGTATATAGGCCTTTTTTGACACAAGTTTCCATTTCTCTTGGGTAATTACTCTATGAATTATTGGGTCACATGGTAGATATGATTGTAATCTTATAAGAAACTGTCAACCTGGTTTCAAAGTAGTACCATTTTGCACTCTTACCAGGCAATGTTTGAGAGTTTCCATGTTAGAATTTTATATTGCACTTAAAAAAACATAATTTAGCCATTCTAGTAATTGTATATAGTAGTATCTCACTGTGGTTTAATTTGCATTTCCCCGATGGCTAATAATATTAAGCGTCTTTTCATGTTCCTGTTCATCATTTTCATCTCTTGTCTGATGAAGTGTCTGTTCAGATCTTTTGTTCTTTTTTAGATTGTACTGTTGGTTTTTTATTGAGTTATAAGAGTTCTTTACATATTGTGGATTAAGTCCTTTAATAATGCATTTTGTAATTACTTTCTTATAGTTTATTGCCTATTGTGACATGTTTTTAGCATGAAAAGAGAAAACAGAAGATTTTTACTTCTGATAGATTTTTATTTATCTATTTTTAAGACTCCTTCGTTTGTGTCCTAAGGATGAGTCTAACAGAATTTTGTGAAGATAATTTAAAACTATTTTCTTGAAATTGTGTGTTTGTGTCTGTATTAGTTGTGTCCGACTCTGTGACCCCATGGACCACTGAGCTCCTCTGTCCATGGGATTCTCCAGGCAAGAATGCTGAGTGGGTTGCCATTTCCTTCTCAAAGGGATCTTCCTGACCCAGGGGTCAAACCTGGCTCTCTTACATTGCAGGCAAATTCTTTGCTATCTGAGCTATAGAGAAGTCCCTAAAAATTGTGTAGTTTTGCTTTTACCTTTAAGTCTATCATCAAATTGAGCTGATACTTATATATGATGTTTGGAGATCTGCTTTATTTAAACACTTCCACTGCTTCATAATTCCTACTATTTTTTCATGTTGTATTTCTCTTGCTATCTGATTATTTAAACTCCTGATTTCACCTTTATCGTTAACTGCTTGTATGGAGTTTGTAGTTTATGATCTAAGGAATATTAATTTGATATTTAGATTTGTCAAGTTTGTCCCTAAGACAAAAATGTATTAAAAATATGTGCAGTCAACATTTCATACTATAATTTTGGATTTGTTGTAATCATTATGAATATACATTAAGACTATCTATATGTAGGCAGTAAGGAAAGAGGACCACTGAAATGGTAGTAGCAGTATGGTTCATAATAAGAGCAAAGTGGAGTACTTAATGATATCCAAAAATTTATGATGTGCATATGTTTTATATAAATATTATTTCCATGTAAAATTATACATCAATTCAGTATGCAAAATTCTATATCAGTAATTTCTTTAGGGAAATTTATTTATTAATATAGTTTTACATTGTCTTCCTGCCTTTGTTAGTTGGTTTGGATTTCCAGAATGTATTTTGCTGTGTGGACATGCTGAAATTTGTACATTAAGTACATAAGACCATAATAACAACAAACAAACCAAAGGAGGAGCAACCCTTTGATGTAACCTGTTTGAGGAACATATTGATCAGGATTTGTCTGAAATTCATCAATTTTTCTCTGGTTCGACTCTTAGATATGAAAAAGACTATAGAAATAACCCAATTATTTAATGCATGTATAGAAAACATTTTTATTAAACCAAAGAAAGATTAGTGCAGAGTGATTCTAATGAAAAGGGGAGCAAAAATCCTACCCATCTGAAATTTTCTTTCTCTATTTTTTTCTGCCTTAGCCTTCCTTTCAAATACCTTCACAGAACCCAGATGTTCTGGAATTCAATTTGAAAAACATTCATCTAGCCTATTTTCCTTAGCTGTTATGTGTAAATGGATGTCCAGATAGTTTCCCAACGTCTTAGCACCATTTGGAGTCAGAGAAAGCTCTTTTGATCCTGGTCTGTTGTTTCACTTATCCACAGCCCACAGTTCTTTTGTTCATTCTGACAAATGTTATGGGTCTTGGAAACTTGACATTTTTTGTGATATATTTTGTTTTTTAACTAGAAGTTATTCGATGGAGACTTGAGAGTGAAATGGAATGATAGAAATCTACTATTTGAGCACAAGCTGAGTTCTTTATCTTGAGATGATTGGTCATTCAACAGCTAAGGAAGCCATAATAACTCAATCAGGGTGAATTCTTATAAGTGCCTTATGTTTGTATAAGAATCTCTAAATAATGTCTTCTTTATAATCTTCATGTTCATAGAGTCAGAAGCTTTTCGTATGACCTTAAAACAAAGAAAATATATATCTACAATTTTTAGTTCCAAAGGGAACAGCAGGAGTACAGAATCACACAAATAAAGCTATGATCTGGAATGACTGATAGGCAGCTGGGCAAGCAGCTGGGCCTTTCATGGACAAAACAAAGCAAAAATGTGCAAAAACTGAACTTTATTTGAATGTGAATTAAATTCAACTCCAAAATCCCTGGATGCATTGTAGAGTTGTGTGTTTGTGGGTGAAATATTCAAGTTCTTTCTCTCATTTGAATCTTAGAAATGGAAAGTAAATTTATCTCAGAACAAATGACGCCTTGCATTGTGTCATTCCTCTAGACACTACTCATAATTCTTCAAATTAATACGTTCAGGTTTTTATCACATTTTGCATAAATAATGATAATGCTTTGCATTTCTTAGCAATATGTCTGTTTCAGATTTGTATCATAAGTTAAGGTTATTAATTTATAATTTGCCACTAAAGAATGTAGAAGATACTGACATCTTTTGCTCATTTTCAACAACTAGTAAGGAAGAGTCCTTTAGAGAGGTCAAACAATGAATCAGCAGGACACTGAGAGCGGAATCTTTCCATGTTCTCTGAGGGCAAAGCCCTACTCTGTGTATCAACAGCTCTACCAGCCTTTCTCAGACCACACTGGCTTATGATTCTTGTATCGCTTCAGAATTCTTCCAGGATGATTTCTGAGAAATAATTCCCTGCACCAGACCAACACAATTTAAGTATTCCACAGATAAGGAGGATTTAAGGTAGTTTTAGAAAGTGTTTGAAAAGCTTCTCTGTAGTTCTCCATGGAAATAAAACTTGAATCAACAAACCAAAGTGATGTGAAATAAATATTTTACATATAGCAACAGATTGCACAGTAATATAAGTGCCCAGTGAAACATGTAAGTGCTTAAAAGGCTTCTCATAAATGCTGGTAATGTATTTTAACATGAAATATTCAATAATATTATCATGTCTCTAAGTTGCCCTTATCTGGATGAGAACTGCATCTACATAATGAAGCTCAGTTTGGAGCTTTATTGCTCTAAATTCACCGCCTCTTTAAGGCTTGAAAATGAGCAAGACTTCTTAATTATACATATTAATAATAATGTAAATAATAAGCTTTCTTACTATAGAACTTGAGTAGGCAGAAGGTAGTAATTTAAAACAATGATTCAAACTGAACCATCTCATAACATGATACTGTTTTTATTTCCAAAAGAACAAATAAAAGGACATTATTGGGTTATTTTAATATTTCATGTTGAGATAAAACAGAAGGAGGGAAATAGGTACAAATATCATCTTTTTCCTGTACATGATGGAACTTAGTTTTTGAGTGATTAAAACTTTTTCTCCAAGGTGAAACAGGTGGTAAATAGCAAAGCTTCAGTTGAAATGCTGGTTGAGCTCTCTTCAAAATCCTTGCTGTTAGAAATCATGGTATATATAGGCTTCTAGTGCTATTTTGTAAGGTAAAATTACTTCACTAGTGTACTTTTATTTTTCTCTTCTCATGTTTATGAACCTTAAAAATAGACTTTATTTACTCTTGAACAGTTCTGGTTTTCAGAAAATTTGGGTAGAAAGTGCAGAGTTCCCATTGGCATCTCCCCTCCTGTCCTCCCATTTCCACTTCTTGCATTAAAGTGGTACGTTTGTTTGCAATTGATGGGCCAATACTGACACATTATTATTATTTAAAGTCTTCAGCTCACACTTTCTCTTTGTGTTGTACAGTCTATAGTTTTGATAAATATATAATGACATATATCTGCCATTATAATAGTATATTCATTGTGCTAAAAATCCCCTATGCTCCATCCATTTATCCTTTCCTCCCCACCCCAAACTCCTGGGGATCATTGATCTTTTGCTGTTTCTATAGTTTGGCCTTTTACCAATATGCATTTAAGTTTCTTCCATGTCTTTTCCTGGTTCAATAGCTCATTTTTAAAATCACTGAATAATATTCCATTGTAAAAATGTACCTGTTTGTACATTCACTTATTGAAGGATATCTTGGTCACTTCCAAGTTTTAGAAATGAAATAAAAGCTGATTTAACATTCATATACAGGTTTTTGCATGAACATATCTCATTCCTTATTTTATTTATTTACATATTTTTACTGAGCTACACTGGATTATGTAAGTTCTATTATGTAACTCTATTATATAACTATATTATGTAAGTTCAGGTATACAATATAATAATTCACAATTTTTGAAGGTTATATTCCATTTACAGTTATTATGAAATTTTGGCCAGACCCCCTATATTATGCAATATATTCTAATAACTTATTTAATATAAAATTAAGAGGTACAAAACAGTTTGTACCTTTTAATCCCTTACTGCTATATTGACCCTGCCCTTTTCTTCTTCCCACTGGTAACCACTAGTTTCTTCTCTATATCTGTGAGTCTGGTTTTTTTTTGTTGTTGTTGTTATATTCATTAGTTCATTGTATTTTTTAGATTCTACATATTAGTGATATCATACAGTATTTGTTATTCTCTGTCTGACTCATTTCACTAACCATAATACTCTCCATGGTCATCCATGTTGTTACAAACTGCAAAATGTCATTCTTCTTATGACTGAGTAATATTCCATAATGGAATATTATGGAATATTATAAATATATACATATATATATGGCTTTCCTGGTAGCTCAGCTGGTAAAGAATTCATATATATATATACACACACACACACACACACACACACACACATATATACCACATGTTCATTATCTGTTCATCTATTTATGACATTTAGGTTATATCCATATCTTAGCAATTGTGAATAATGCTGCCATGAACATTGGGGTGTGTATATCTTTTCAAATTAGTGTTTTTGTATTTTTGAGATATATACCCAGGAGTGAAATTGCTGGGTCATAAGGTAGTTCTGTTTTTAGGTTTACATTTATGTAAATTAAATTATTCTCCCTTAATATTAAAGTGGAAATTCCTTAAAGGCCTGAAAATAATGAGGATACTATTTATTCACTAAGCAAAATGAGTTATACTTGATTTTAAATTCATCTCTCCATCTATGAATTGCAGAATTTTTAAAGATTCCTAAATCTGGTTAAGCTCATTTCCTAAATGCTTAAGGGAAGTAGGGTAATGATAATAGAGATGAATATGTGCTTTTCCAGCTTTTTCTTACTCTTCTGTTATTTATTACTCATTCTTTTTTTCCCCCCTATAATTGTATAATTAATCACTTGCCTTTTACTCAGTATTTATTCTGACGAAGTGTTCCATTTCTTTCTTTAACATAGATCCTTGAGTAACAAATTGTCTCTGTGCTTTTTTCCTATATTCAACAATAATATTTTATTTAATCATTTAGAACTGTTAAGGAGACTTAGACAAGTTTTAGCAGAAGAATATCTTAAACAAATATTATGAGAAAACTCAATGAATAACGAAAGCAAATACAGATTTGCTCTGGTAGAAAGTATAGAATCCACTGAAGTTCTTTCCTATTTTCCCCACTTCCCCAAAACTCTTTCTAAAATATTTTCATGAAATCAACAATATTAGAAAACATTAATCTAATTCATTCTTCTCAGTTTGAAACTCCTATAAGCATGGGAAATTAAAGTGTATCTTTATTCCTAAAGGGAGATAAAATTGAGCTGAGCTGTTTGCAATCGACTTGGTTGGAAGTAGTGTGAAGTGAAAGTCACTAAGTCGTGTCTGACTCTTTGTGACCCCATGGAGTATACAGTCCATGGAATTCTCCAGGCCAGAATACTGGAGTGGGTATGGGTAACCTTTCCCTTCTCCAGGGGATCTTCCCAGCCCAGTGATTGAACCCAGGTCTTCTGCACTGCAGGTGGATTCTTTACCATCTGAGCCACAAGAGAAGCCCCAAAATACTGGAGTGGGTAGCCTATCCCTTCTCCAGGGGATCTTCCCAGATCTTCCTGACCCAGGAATCAAACCAGGGTCTCCTGCATTGCAGGCAGACTCTTTACCAACTGAGCTATGAGGGAAGCCCCAGATCAGGGAAGTAGTGTAACAGAGCGCACATTGTGGAATTTGTTCATTGTGGTATATGGAGAAAATTAAGGACTTCAATCAAGCTGTAAATTGAAGTTATAGAGAGAGGGTGAAAACTCAGTTCTGTAGAGTCATCCATAATTTACCATTTTACTGTAAGCCATTCTAAGTTATTTTCTCAACTAAACTGAGTCTTTGAGCATCACTGTCTTACTTGAAACAGATTCCTATACCCATCCACATTACTATTAATGGGATAAGAAAAATATCATGATTATGGTAAGGAAGTAAATATCAGGAAATTTTAAAAATTAAGGTTACTTGGTAAATTAGGTAAATGTAAACAAATGTTAAAGAACACATTTCACTTATTCAGTCTTTCAACAAATATTTAATTAAGAGATCTCTGTTGAGGTCTTTGAAGGACTCACAAACAACATTAAAATTTTTTTGTTCTGAAAAATAAGATGAATGAATAGACAGAGATCCTAAAATATTACCTCTGGTACTAATAGAGGCGGAGTGGGGATTGTAGCTCAGTTGCAAGAGCAAAATGGGTTTCCTAATACTGCATCCCACAATTAGGCAGATTTATTGGCTTTTCATGGGATTGGCTTTTCATTAAGTAGAAGTTATGTTCCCTGTGGGTTATGTGGTTTTAGATAAAATGAGAAACATTTATTTAATTTAATAGAAGGAGACCCAACTTTATATGTATACAGATGTAGGTTGCTGAATATGGTTGCAGGAGGAGGTGGAAATTCTCTTTTGATTGTTTTCATTTCCTTTTTAGTACAATAATATACCCAAACTGAGAGATGAAAGGAGAAGACACCAGAAGAATAAAAGAAAGCAATAATAAATATTGGGAAAGTAGAGGAATATAGCAGAGAAGGCAATGGCACCCCACTCCAGTACTCTTGCTGGAAAATCCCATGGATGGAGGAGCCTGGAAGGCTGCAGTCCATGGGGTCGCTGAGGGTCAGACACAACTGAGCGATTTCACTTTCACTTTTCACTTTCCACTTTCATGCACTGGAGAAAGAAATGTCAACCCACTCCAGTGTTCTTGCCTGGAGAATCCCAGGGACGGGGGTGCCTGGTGGGCTGCCATCTATGGGGTCGCACAGAGTCGGACACGACTGAAGCTACTTAGCGGCAGCAGCAGTAGAGGAATATAGAGATTTGACTAGCACAGGCAATGCAAAATGTGAGAGTCCTATTAATAAATTGTTAAAAAAAACCCTTAAGTCTATGAAAGCTATGCATGAAACCAAGCATGGGTCCTAAGTGCAAATACACTCATGCATTTTAAGGTGAAAAAGAGAATACAGTAGAATTCCCTGCCAGCACTGAGGGACATCTTAAGGATTAAAGTCATAAATTGGATAGGACAGCAGAAAGTATGGTTGCATAATTTTCTTTGTTAACGATCAGCTATAAATCATTTTCCATCCTTATAATTCTCCACCCTTACACTTCTTCTGTTATCTGTATAACAGAAGTGCATAAACACAAGTCTTCCTTCACTGTTTAAATGTGCTGACAATGTATTGTTCACTTTGTGAAGCATGATGCCTTTAAGACTTTGTTCAATCAAGGGGACATTAGGTGTTGTTAATTCCCAGTTTTACCCATTGTTGCTTTTTAAAAAGCTTGATGTTCCTAGATGCATTGGTCTGTTTCCAAGCACATCAGTTCACTTACCATCCATCTCATTGCAACATCATTTTCTGTAATGTCTTTGAAGTGGGGATTTACATTGGAGAGAGGGATACAGTAAGTCTTTTATCACTGCCAATTTCTGTTGGCAGAGTTTTCATTTGATTATTGTTCCCACATCAGGACTGTCATGAGGACAGATGTAGCTAATTAATTTTTATCAGTTCTGATTCAGTTAAAAATTCCTGGAAACTTCTCAATGTTTGTTTGAATTATCCTTTTGGAAACCTTGCTGTTAGAACAGTGAATATTCTTGCTAAACAGAAACAAGAATTTTATGAGTAAGACATTTCCCTGGATAAGGGAAGGTTTATATATAGAATTGATATAAATGAGAAGGCAAAATATTACTGAATATAAATATGAGAGGAGAGGGGAGAATTTTGTTATTCTGTTCCCACTTTTAAGCTGAGAATAGGTGCATTTATTCATAAGCATACAAGAGCAGAATAATTTTGCTATATCACCTTTGACAGACTTCTAATTCACTCAACTTGAGAATGACCATTCATTTAACCATGTATTAGCTTCATAGCCATATGCTTTGGTAGTCCATTCATAAAGTATTAGTTGGTGGAATATTTGATGTTAGTATAGGAGGAGCAGATAGCTTTTTACTTTCAATATGTACTTGTGTATGTTCAATACTTATGTAATTGAAAAATCAAAAGATAACTTTAAAAGAGAAATCATATTTAATTTTACTTTTAACAAGCAGAAAGTTGTATCCATCCAAACTGTGAACTAGTCACTAAATGTGCAGACTGTATTCTGAGCCTCAACCCAAAAGGGTGGCAAGAATTTGCTTTTTTGTGTGTGTACTGGAGAATAATTATTTTTAATATAAATTTATTTGTTTTAATTGGAGGCTAATTACTTTACAATATTGTATTGGTTTTGCTATACATCAGCGTGAGTATGCCACAGGTGTACACATGTTCCCCATCCTGAATCCCCCTCCTTCCTCCCTCCCTGTACCATCCCTCTGGGTCATGCCAGTGCACCAGCCCCGAGCATCCTGTATCATGCACCGAACCTGGACTGGTGATTCATTTCACATATGATATTATACATGTTTCAATGCCATTCTCCCAAATAATCCCACCCTCTCCCACAGAGTCCAAAAGGCTGTTCTATACATCTGTGTCTCTTTTGCTGTCTTGCATACAGAGTTATCATTACCACCTTTCTAAATTCCATATATATGCATTAGTATACTGTATTGGTGTTTTTCTTTCTGGCTTACTTCACTCTGTATAATAGGCTCCAGTTTCATCCACCTCATTAGAACTGATTCAACTGTATTCTTTTTAATGGCTGAGTAATACTCCATTGTGTATATGTACCACAGCTTTCTCATCCGTTTGTCTGCTGATGGACATCTAGGTTGCTTCCATGCCCTGGCTATTATAAACAGTGCTGTGATGAACATTGGGCTACACGTGTCTCTTTCAATTCTGGTTTCCTCGGTGTGTATGCCCAGCAGTGGGATTGCTGGGTAGTGGAGAATAATTTTTAATTACTTTAAAATATTTTAAAAAGGGGGCCTAGTAAAGCATTATACTGAAACTATGTATTATTATAAATTCAGAATGTACTAAACTTCTCTCTTAAAGGGGAACCTTCTAGTAAAGCAGCCTCATGTTACCTGTTTCTCACTGGTCAGTACATACGTATTAGTGTGTGCTCAGTCGATCAGTCATGTCCGACTCTTTGCAACACCATGGACTGTAGCCCTCCAGGCTCCTCTGCCCACGGAATTTTCCAGGCAAGAATACTGGAGAAGGTTACAATTTCCTACTCTGAGGGATCATCCTGATCCAGAGATCGAATCCGCATTTCTTGTGCCTCTGGCCTTGGCAGGCAGATTCTTTATTAGTGCCACCTGAAAAGCCCCACATATATGTTTACTATTTGTAAATCATGAAGATTACAAGCTAATTTTTTTTTCTGAAAAGCTTTATTCTTCTGTGGATTGCTATGTGTCTTAGCTGGTCATTTAAATCAAAGCAAAATTAGTTCAATAAGCTCTAGTCGGTGTCAGATTGTGCTGTGTTCTCTGTACCTAAACACAGTCCCAGTTACAAATTGTCTATGAAACTTCATTAGCCCTTTTACTTTACGAATAATTTACTTGTATTATGTTGCTGTCTACACTTCTGGATGAAATAAGCCCTTTATCCCTGAGTAAATTAAACCCGAGTTTCAAGTCTTTTAATCTTCCACAAGTCCACGGATGACCAAGCAGTGCTGAAGAGGTCTAAAGAATAGATGTTGCATCTGAAGAAATCAGGCTTGTTGGGTTATTAGCTTCTTACAGAGACTGATTTTCCATGAAATGCATGAGAGAAGGAACATACTGGAATACAGTTTTTTCCTTTTAATGGACATAAACTAATCCTATAATATATGTAGAGTTGACACTACTGAGACAACTGATATTGTGAAAAAAGGGAACGGATTTTAAAAGAAGACTTTCTTGAATTTCATTTAATTTGTGAATTGCTGCCATTCCATCTGAATATGCATATGTTTCATGTGTATGTTTGCCAAAGTTTTTAGAGTCTTGTGAATTCATAAAGCAATAAAAAAGGACGTTTTCAATTGTTGTATTGGTTCTCTGTGTTTGCTGTCCTCATTTTCTTAGTGGTTTCAAGGACAGGAGACAGAACAGATAAATATTCAACCGATTAAAAAACACTAAAGGTCAAATTACAATCATATCCTGGACTCATGACCTTTTCAAGTCAGCATCAATCTTATGATAAAGATTTGTGTTGAGCTCATTGAACAGTATGCAAGAATATTGAATATGATAAGCTTACATAGTAGGTTTAATTTTGAGCAAAGTTATTTATTTGTTCTTTTTATTCAAAGAATATTGTCTTCAAGGCTAAATGTAATATTTGATATGTCTTTCCCTTAGAGATTGTGACAGAAGTATGAAAGGGAGAAGGGAAGATTGACAATTATTCTTTTATTTTTGTCAACCATGAAATTTTAATTTTTTTATAATTGTTGTTCAGAATTTTTTACAACTGATTATCATAATTATCACTCTCTGAAGGGAGAGTCTCATTCTTTAGGAATAGATGTCTATGTTCAATTTGCCTTGAAGATATTTGTACAAGTTGTCATCAATGAATTTTAATGTTAAGTTGAGTAAAATATATTTGAATATGTTTGCAAGGCAATGAAAAATCAACTTTTTTTCCCCCTAGAGAAGTACTACACTGATTAAGATATTTTTACAAGTAAATTTATGTTGGCAATATAAGCATCAGTCTGTTTTCCTATTTAAACTATCAAAACTTTGTCGAGAAGATTTAAAAACCAGATCTGTTATGCTGCAGGGTAATTATACACACTGACTGTGCCCTACATGTATGCTGTGCTTAGTGTCTCAGTTGTGCCTGCCTGTTTGTGACCCCGTAGACTGTAGCCCACCAGGCTCCTCTGTCCATGGGGTTCTCCAGCCAAGAATACTGGAGTGGGTTGCCATGTACTCCTCCAGGAAATCTTCCCAACCCAGATATTGAACCCAGGTTTCCAGTATGTAGGTGGATTCTTTACCATCTGAGCCACCATGGAAGCCCAAGAATACAGGAGTAGGTGACCTATCCCTTCTCCATGCGAACTTCCAGACCCAGGAATTGAACCGGGGTCTCCTGCATTGCTCCTTGGAAGGAAAGTTATGACCAATCTAGACAGCATATTAAAAAGCAGAGACATTACTTTGTCAACAAAGGTCCATCTAGTCAAGGCTATGGTTTTTCCAGTAGTCATGTATGGATGTGAGAGTTGGACTGTGAAGAAGGCTGAGCACCGAAGAATTGATGCTTTTGAACTGTGGTGTTGGAGAAGACTCTTGAGAGTCCCTTGGACTTCAAGGAGAGCCAACCAGTCCATCCTAAAGGACATCAGTCTTGGGTATTCATTGGTAGGACTGATGCTGAAGTTGAAACTCCAATCCTTTGGACACCTGTTGCGAAGAGCTGACTCATTTGAAGAGACCCTGATGCTGGGAAGGATTGAGGGCAGGAGGAGAAGGGGACGACAGAGGATGAGATGGTTGGATGGCATCACCGACTCAATGGACATGGGTTTGGGTGGACCCTGGGAGTTGGTGATGGACAGGGAGGCCTGGCGTGCTGCAGTTCATAGGGTCGCAAAGAGTTGGACACGACTAAGCGACTGAACTGAACTGAACTCCTGCATTGCAGGCAGATTGTTTAACCAGCTGAGCTACTAGAGAAGCCCGGTGGTAAAGAATTTGCCTGCCAATGTAGGAGACTTGCAGGAGACAAGGGTTCTATCCCTGGGTCAGAAAGATCCCCTGGAGAAGGGAATGGCTACCCACTCCAGTATTCTTGCCTGGAAAATTCCAAGGACAGAGGAACTTGGTGGATAACAGTCCATGGGGTTGCAAAGAGTCAGACATGACTGAGCAACTGAGCATATATACCCTATATCTAAAGTAAGGACTTCAGTTGTTCCATGTGATTTAAAGAAGAGAGGGAAATGGTCCACCTGACCTTTTATCTGCCTTTGGTTTTATCACTTAATTGCTTTAATTCAAAATAACATAGTGCATTGTTTTTAAAGTTTGGCTACCTGGGAGTTATCTGCTGCTGCTGCTGCTGCTAAGTCTTTTCAGTCGTGTCTGACTCTGTACGACCCCATAGACAGCAGCCCACCAGGCTCCCCTATCCCTGGGATTCTCCCGGCAAGAACACTGGAGTAGGTTGCCATTTCCTTCTCCAGTGCATGAAAGTGAAAAGTGAAAGTGAAGTCGCTCACTTGTGCCCGACCCTCAGCGACCCCATGGACTGCAGCCTACCAGGCTCCTCCGTCCATGGGATTTTCCAGGCAAAGAGTACTGGAGTGGGGTGTCTTTGCCTTCTCCAGGAGTTATCTGAGGAGATTGTTAAAATGTAGATTAGGCCCTAACTCCAAAATTCAAATTCTTCCAGTAATCTATGTTTCAAACAAGTGTTTCAGATGTACCTGATACTGTTGATCTAGGAGACACAGTTTGAGACACATGGTTATAATGAAGTAATGTTGGTATTTGAGGGAAACACTATAAAGTCAACATTGTTTTCCTTAATTAACCATTAACCACAATTGAGTTGAACATTTGCCGTTAATCACGAAATTAACTGACATCTCATAAGTTTGTGTCTTACAACCAAAGTGAATAGTATTTGCATATGTTTTAAAGGACACAACTTTATATTTGTCTACAGCCCTTATGGGCTTCCCTGATGGCTCAGGGGTTAAAGAGTCCACCTGCAATGCAGGAGGTGCAGGACACTGAGGTTTGATCCCTGGGTTGGGAAGATCCCTGGAGAAGGGAATGGCGACCCACTCCAGTATTCTTGCCTGAAAAACCCCATGGACAGAGGAGCCTGGTGGGCTACAATCCATAGCGTCACAAAGAATCAGACACGACTCACTGACTAAGCACACACACTAAGGCCTTTTAGCATTCTGTTTTGCTTCTCAAAAATACCCAGAAATAGTTTTGTCATCAGTGAGAGAGAATTCTCCACATATTCTTACAACTTCTAAACTTTGTTTCAATAACAAAATGAAACACACACAAAAAAACATAGTTTGCATTGTAGAAACTGAACACCTTTTAATTAGAGCAACTTAATATCTGTCTCTCCACCTATTTTCTATGAGGACAAAAGTAGTGCTTTATAAATTAGTTTTCAAGCAGTTTTTTAATGTTTTTCAGAATAGGACTGTGTGTGCAGAAAGCTGAGATTCAAAGATTCATTTGCTAGGCCAGCCTTACTCAAATGTTATAATCCTTCAGCAAATTTGATGCTTTTGCTGATAACAAGTTGCCTTTATTAAATCAATAGGGAGCTATCTTATTGACAACTGTTCCTAAATTGTTGCTGCAGGAAGAGCTAGAAAACCTTAAAGAATTAAAAAAACTCAAAGTGAAAAGTGAAAATTGGTGAAGGTGGTTGAGAGGTACAAACTTCCAGTTTAAGGAAAACAGGTACTAGGGATTTAATATAATTAATGATTTAATATAATTAATGATTAATATAATTAACACTGCTGTACAGTATATATGAAAGTTGCTAAGAGAGTAAATCCTAAGAGTTCTCATCACAAGGATATGATATATTTTTTCTATTTCTTTCATGTTGTGTCTAAATGAGATGATGGTATTCACTGAACTCATTGTGGTATCATTTCATGATGTATGCAACTCAAACCATTATGCAGTACACCTGGAAATTATATTGTGCTGTACATCGATTAAATAAAAACTGGAGGAAACAAAAGATGAAAACTGAGATAAGCCTTATAAGAACAATATTCCAGTAATTCTTCTTTAGTAGTAAGGGGATAACATTACCAACCGGATAGACTCAGTATTATAATCTATCTGGGCAATAAGGCATAGAGACTACAGATGTGGTCTTTGTATCAGGTGTTGGAGCACAATGGACATTTTTCTACTGCATTCAGAAATCTTATAAAAATAATTTAAGATTGTTTTTAGCATTGGGCCTCAACACCTTTGAGTAACTTTTAGTGGTAATAAGAAGGTCATTGCGATCCTCAGGCTACCCTTCAGTGATAGGATTGGTCGTGGCAAGTGGATGGTGCCTTGTCTGACCTATTTTCCTTCACCAGTGAAATGAAACATAGGAATCTTTACCACTCCATCTATGCAGACTTCTTTGAAAATGCAACTAGAGATGTGGGGGTTTAAAGCCAAATTAATGATGAGGTTGAAGATGATGATGATAACAACAGCAAAAATTTGTTACATGGCTTATTTTAAGCTCTAATTATCCTTGAAAGTAGCTATTCTTTCCTCCACTTATGGTAGAAAAACTGAGGGTCACAAACCTTAAAGACCTTGAATTTATTTTTAGCTATTTGGAAAAGGCTTCAAAATATGCCAACAGAAGTTACCAAGGCATTGTGGAGGGGTGTCTGTAACATGTGTTGGGGTTTATGAAGGCAATGGCACCCCACTCCAGTACTCTTGCCTGGAAAATCCCATGGACGGAGGAGCCTGGTAGGCTACAGTCCATGGGGTTGCGAAGAGCTGGGTAAGACTAAGCGACTTCACTTTCACTTTTCATTTTCATGCATTGGAGAAGGAAATGGCAACTCACTCCAGTGTTCTTGCCTGGAGAATCCCAGGGACAGGGGAGCCTGGTGGGCTGCCATCTATGGGGTCACACAGAGTTGGACATAACTGAAGCAACTTAGCAGCAATGCTATGCTCAGGAGTTTGCCTCTCATTTTGTAGTTGGATCTGTCATCTTATCTACGTTTTAATAAGACTGATATGGTGTTTGTCTGGAACATAGATTAAGGTGAGAAAAAGATTGTTAAGAGTTACAGTGAGGGTAGAGAAGAGGACAAGGCAAAAAAAGAATTATGTGGTTGAAGAAATGGCATGGTGACCACTTTAGAGGTCATGATGAGAGGTAAAGGAAGTAATCAAAGGCATGACTTTAAAAATTATTTTGATGTAGCTGTGGAGATGGTAGTACCATAAACATAAATAGAAGAAGAAGGTAAACAGGGGCTTTGGAGAACTGTGTATGGCAGATACATAGAGTTTCCCAAAGTAAGAGTTTATGAGGATATTTAGAGACTTCTGGTAGAGATGTCAGGCTATTGATGTGAGGATTTGGGGCTCCCTAGAAGGTACCTGGTTTATTAATAATAATGAAAATATTTTAAAAATCCACTCTAGTTTGTTAGAAAGACACAAACTGGACTTTTATGCATGGAAAATGAAAACTGAAAAGAGTTTCTTCTAAAACCTATATAGGGACTCTCCAATAGCTGTTTTGTATTTGCGCTGCCCGCGATGGCTGACCCCAGCCACGTGTGTTTACCAAGTACTTGAAACATGACTGTCGAGAGTGTTTTACATTTTATGTAATGTATTAAATTAATACCTTACTTATAATTTAGATATTTATAATTTTATAATTTATATTTGTAATTTAGAAATCTAGATATTTTATAAGTATTTAAATCTAAAACAGAGTGCATTATGAACAATTTGGAGATCACAATTCCATTTGTAGTAATCCACCATCATCACTGATAAAGGAAATGGAAAAGAAGTGTCCAATTAAGTACAAAATTGTTAAGTGTTGCATGTTCTTTTAGCTGCACATCTCCCACTGACATTAGGGAAACATGTAGGTAAAACAGTTCAATATTTTAAAATTCATAAATCGTAATTTAAATCTAACTAGGTTGCATTAAAGAGAGCCCAAATCAATTACTGATGAAACTGGATACTATTTTATAGACTATTTTATAGTCATATTACACAGTACTCTAATAGAAGGTTATCAATTTAGAAGTATTACATAGTGAGCACTGAGAATGAATGGCAGTTCTGTATTTAACATTAAAGTTTATATATTGCAGGACTGCAGATTAAATATATGCCTTTACCGTGTTATAACAGAATTATATAGGCACTTAATTTTCAGTAGAATGATAACAGAAAATAAATCACCAGGATGTACTCAATCTCTCTTCACTGTTTCCTTTTGCAATTAAAAATATATCTGTCAATGTGCTTAGTCACTCAGTCATGTCTGACTCTTTGAGGCCCCATGGACTGTAGCTGGCCAGGCTCCTCTGTCCATGGGGATTCTCCAGACAAGAATACTGGAGTGGGCTGCCAAGCCCTCCTCCAGGGGATCTTCCCAACCCAGGGCCTGAAGGTGTCTCCTCCATTGGCAGGTGGGTTCTTTACCATTAGTGCCACCTGGGAAGCCCGTATCTATCTATCTATCTATCTATCTATCTATCTTAGTGGAATGCTGACATAGAGCATAATGATGTATTCTTAACTTATTAACTCTTATCCTTAAGTATCCTTAACTCTTTTGTATAAAAAATTGTATATTGTCCATTTCCAGAATTAACAAATTAAGCCTTTTGGGCTTCAATTCGAAAGATATTTTATTTTCTTGCTCACTTCAGCCTTTACGGAGAAGGACATGGCAATCCACTCCAGTGTTCCTGCCTGGAGAATCCCAGGGATGGAGGAGCCTGGTGGTCTGCCATCTATGGGGTCACACAGAGTTAGACACGACTGAAGCGACTTAGCAGTAGCAGCAGCAGCCAGCCTTTACATATTGTGTCTTCATTATGGGAGTGGAGGGAGCTATTTTCTAGCTCCTGAGACCAAGGACTTCAGTTTCAGACTCATTTAGGTTTGTGATTCAGCACTGTTGCTTATTAGTGGACTTAGACAAATTATTTCCTTGCAAGGTTATTTTGAGGTGCAGTGGTAATGTATGTATGTGAGTATGAATCCAGTGACAAATTTAGTGTTTTCTTTTCTTCATTCTCTACGTTTTTTACTTTGAATTTCAGTGAATGAGAATAAGCACTTAAACTTGGAAAGTAAAGAGTGCTGAAGTTTCTACATTTTCAAAAAGTCTCTAATCCCATCTTCTGATCTTTTTTTTTTCTCTCATGTCCAATGCTGTAGAAGTTTTCATTAGTTTATGTAAATTTTTAATTAAATTATATTCAATTCTATAGCATTTTATAGGTATAAAGCATATATGAAACAAATATAGCATTTTCATCAGTTTTTATAAAATATTTTGGATTATGAGTTTATAATAATAAGGAACACTTGCAAAAACAGCTCTGTAAACGAATCCAGAGAGTACTTGGTGAGTGTACAAATTTTCTGGAAGGTGTGGCAGGCACACTATTTGTATAGTAGGCATATAATTTATCTTCCACATCTAGAAGTTTTTGAGAATAAAATTATGATGGTTCCAGACAAACTAAGGCCTACAGTTACCGTAGTTGCCAAGTGTGTTACTAGCCATGGTGTTTGGAAACTTTGAACATCAGTTGATGTGTTTTACACAAAGAACAGAATTTTTGGTTAGTCTGGGCAATTAGTTAATTAGAGGTTAAGCAAGCTTCCACTGTAACTTTATACTTGTGCAGTATTTTAAAAGTTCACCTTTATTGAGCTCATTTTATAGACCTGACACCAGGTGAAATACTTTCATGTATTACCTCATTAAATTCTCAGACTTTAAGGGATAATTTATTTTCACTTACACAGATGTGGAAATTAAAACTTAGAACTTCATTTTTGCATAATTTGCTAAAAATTCCGTTGATTTCACTATAAGCCAGACACTGTGCTAGAACACAATGTTCATTGCCTCATTAAATGCTTATAATTACCCTACAGGATCAATAGTGTTTTTAACTTCCAGTTCACAGATGAGAGATAAACATGCTGCCCAATGCTTTATAGCTGATAAGTGTCATGGACTGGATGTAAATCCAGATCCATCAAATAAAAAGTCCATCACTCAAGTGTTAAGCTAGTTTCTGTTACCATGGAAATTATAGTTCTGTCACTTGAGACAATCAAGAGTTTAAGGGGAAAGGAAGAGGATGACACTGGTGGCCACAGAGTTACATTTGAAACACTTTAGTCAAATTATTGGGGGGAAGAGGCAGTTTTCCACTAGCCTATTTTCATGTTCTCATCCCTGGCCCACTCCCAGCCTCTTCCCAGGCTTTGCATTTTTAAACCTGGCAATAACATACACCCATGGATGGGGATCTATCAGGTAAGTAGCAGTGTTGCCTTGGGTTTCCCTAAGATTTAATTTGAAAGAGTTTAATGTGGACATTGAACTAAGGTCATGAGCATCAAAAAGAAAAACCAAATGGTAATTGCTTTGGGTGCTAAAGATCAGGAACCTCAAAATAATGAAAGCACTAGGAAAAGATCAATTTAAAAAAATGTATCATCTTTTTAAATTCCATATATATACGTTAATAAACTGTACTGATGTTTCTCTTTAGAAAGATGGTAACAATGACCCTATATCAGTTCAGTTCAGTCACTCAGTCGTGTCCGACTCTTTGTGACCCGAAGAATCGCAGCACGCCAGGCCTCCCTGTCCATCACCAACTCCCAGAGTTCACTCAAACTCACGTCCATCGAGTCAGTGATGGCATCCATATTTCTCATCCTCTGTCGTCCCCTTCTCCTGCCCCCAATCCCTCCTAGGATCAGAGTCTTTACAATGAGTCAACTCTTCGCATGAGGTGGCCAAAGTATTGGACTTTCAGCGTTAGCATCATTCCTTCCAAAGAAAACCCAGGACTGACCTCCTTTAGAATGGACTGGTTGGATCTCCTTGCAGTCCAAGGGACTCTCAAGAGTCTTCTCCAACACCACAGTTCAAAAGTATCACTTCTTCAGTGCTCAGCTTTCTTCACAGTCCAACTCTCACATCCATACGTGACCACTAGAAAAACCATAGCCTTGACTAGTTGGACCTTTGTTGGCAAAGTAATGTCTCTGCTTTTCAATATGCTAACAAGGTTGGTCATAACTTTCCTTCCAATGAGTAAGTGTCTTTTAATTTCATGGCTGCAGTCACCATCTGCAGTGATTTTGGAGCCCCCAAAAATGAAGTCTGACACTGTTTCCACTGTTTCCCCATCTATTTCCCATGAAGTGATGGGACCAGATGCCATGATCTTAGCTTTCTGAATATTGAGCTTTCAGACAACTTTTTCACTCTCCTCCTTCACTTTCATCAAGAGGCTTTTTAGCTCCTCTTCACTTTCTGCCATAAGGGTGGTGTCATCTGCATATCTGAGGTTATTGATATTTCTCCTGGCAATCTTGATTCCAGCTTGTGCTTCTTCCAGCCCAGCGTTTCTCATGATGTACTCTGCTGTTGCTGCTAAGTCACTTCAGTCATGTCTGACTCTGTGCGACCCCATAGATGGCAGCCCACCAGGCTCAGCTGTCTGTGGGATTCTCCAGGCAAGAACACTGGAGTGGGTTGGCATTTACTCTGTGTATAAGTTAAATAAGCAGGATGACACTATACAGCCTTGACATACTTCTTTTCCTATTTGGAACCAGTCTGTTGTTCTGTGTCCAGTTCTAACTGTTGCTTCCTGACCTGCATATAGGTTTCTCAAGAGGCAGGTAAGGTGGTCTTGTATTCCCATCTCTTTCAGAATGTTCCACAGTTTATTGTGATCCACACAGTCAATGGCTTTGGCATAGTCAATAAAGCAGAAATATATATTTTTGTGGAATTCTCTTTCTTTTTTGATGATCCAGTGGATGTTGGCAATTTGATCTCTGGTTCCTCTGCCTTTTCTAAATCCAGCTTGAACATCTGGAAGTTCACGGTTCACGTATTGCTGAAGCCTGGCTTGGAGAATTTTGAGCATGACTTTACTAGCGTGTGAGATGAGTGCAATTGTGCAGTAGTTTGAGCCTTCTTTGCATTGCCTTTCTTTGGGATTGGAATGAAAACTGACCTTTCCCAGTCCTGTGGCCACTGCTGAGTTTTCCAAATTTGCTGGCATATTGAGTGCAGCACTTCCACAGCATCATCTTTCAGGATTTGAAATAGCTCCACTGGAATTCCGTCACCTCCACTAGCTTTGTTCGTAGTGATGCTTTCTAAGGCCCACTTAACTTCACATTCCAGGATGTCTGGCTCTAGGTGAGTGATCACACCATCGTGATTATCTGGGTCATGAAGACCTTTTTTGTATAGTTCATCTGTGTATTCTTCCACCTCTTCTTAATATCTTGCTTCTATTACGTCCATACCTTTTCTGTCCTTTATCGAGCCCATCTTTGCATGAAATGTTCCCTTGGTATCTCTAATTTTCTTGAAGAGATGTCTAGTCTTTCCCATTCTGTTGTTTTCCTCTATTTCTTTTCATTGATTGCTGAGGAAGGCTTTCTTATCTCTTCTTGCTATTCTTTGGAACTCTGCATTCAGATGCTTATATCTTTCCTTTTCTCTTTTGCTTTTCACTTCTCTTCTTTTCACAGCTATTTGTAAGGCCTCCTCAGATAGCCTTTTTGCCTTTCCTTTTTTTGGGGATGGTCTTGATCCCTGTCTTCTGTACAATGTCACAAACCTCCATCCATAGTTCATCATGCACTCTATCCATCAGATCTAGTCCCTTAAATCTATATCTCACTGCTACTGTATAATCATAAGGGATTTGATTTAGGTCATACTTGAATGATCTAGTGGTTTTCCCTACTTTCTTCTATTTCAGTCTGAATTTGGCAGTAAGGAATTCATGATCTGAGCCACAGGCAGCTCCCAGTCTTGTTTTTGCTGACTCTATAGAAGTTCTCCGTCTTTGGCTGCAAAGAATATAATCAGTTTGATATTGGTGTTGACCATCTGGTGATGTCCATGTGTAGAGTCTTCTCTTGTGTTGTTGGAAGAGGGTGTTTGCTATGAGCAATGCGTTCTCTTGGCAAAACTCTATTAGCCTTTACCCTGCTTCATTCCGTATTTCAAGGCCAAATTTGCCTGTTACTCCAGGGGTTTCTTGACTTCCTACTTTTGCATATCAGTCCCCTATAATGAAAAGGACATCTTTTTTGGGTGTTAGTTCCAAAAGGTCTTGTAGGTCTTCATAGTACCGTTCAACTTCAGTTTCTTCACCATTACTGGTTGGGGCATAGACTTGGATTACTGTGATATTGAATGGTTTGCCTTGGAGACGAACAGAGATCATTCTGTCGTTTTTGAGATTGCATCCAAGTACTGCATTTTGGACTCTTTTGTTGACCATGATGGCTACTCCATTTCTTCTAAGGGATTCCTACACGCAGTAGTAGATATAATGGTCAGCTGAGTAAAATTCACCCATTCCATTCCATTTTAGTTCGCTGATTCCCAGAATGTCGATGTTCACTCTTGCCATCTCCTGTTTGACCACTTTAATTTGCCTTGATTCAGGGACATGACATTCCAGGTTCCTATGCAATATTGCTCTTTACAGCATCAGACATTGCTTCTATCACCAGTCACATCCACAACTGGGTATTGCTTTTGCTTTGGCTCCATCCCTTCATTCTTTCTGGAGTTATTTCTCCACTGATCTCCAGTAGCATATTGGGCACCTACTGACCTGGGGAGTTCCCCTTTCAGTATCCTATCATTTTGCCTTTTCATACTATTCATGGGGTTCTCAAGGCAAGAATATGAAGTGGTTTGCCATTCTTT
Organism: Budorcas taxicolor; assembly: GCF_023091745.1. Taxonomy (NCBI): domain Eukaryota; kingdom Metazoa; phylum Chordata; class Mammalia; order Artiodactyla; family Bovidae; genus Budorcas; species Budorcas taxicolor. Next base: position 49,670,765 of record NC_068914.1, on the reverse strand, counting down.
TCTCCAGTGGACCACATTCTGTCAGATCTCTCCACCATGACCTGCCCATCTTGGGTGGCCCCACACAGGATGGCTTAGTTTCATTGAGTTAGACAGAGCTGTAGTCCTAGTGTGATTAGATTGACTAATTTTCTGTGATTATGTTTTCAGTGTGTCTGCCCTCTGATGCCCTCTTGCAACACCTACTGTCATACTTAGGTTTCTCTTACCTTGGCAACCCTCTCCAGTACTCACTCAGTCGTGTCCAACACTTTGCGACCCCATGAACTGTAGCCTATCATGCTGCTCCATCCATGGGATTTTCCAGGCAAGAGTACTGGAGTGGGTTACCATTTCCTTCTCCAGGGGATCTTCCAGACCCAGGGATCGAACCTGGGTTCCTGCATTGTAAGCAGATGCCTTACCATCTGTGCTACCAGAGAGATCTACTATGACCCTATATATGAGACAGTAAAAGAGACACAGATGTAAAGAACAGACTTTTGGACTCTGGGAGAAGATAAGGATGGGATGATTTGAGAGAATAACATTGAAACATGTATATTATCATATGTGAATGGATCACCAGTCCAGGTTCGATGCATGAGACTGGGTGCTCAGGGCTGGTGCACTGGGATGACCCAGAGGGATGGGATGTGAGGGAGACGGGAAGGGGGTTCAGGATGGGGAACACATGTACACCCATGGCTGATTCATGTCAATGTATGGGAAAAACCACTACAATATTGTAGAGTAATTAGCCTCCAATTAAAATAAATGAATTAATTAAAAAACAAGAAAAAACTATCATGTCTTTATGCAATTATTAGAGGTTTAAAAATTATTGAAGTGACCAATTGTAGGAACAATTGCTTATAAAATGATGCTGATATTTAATATATAAGCTGATATTACTCTACATACCTAAAATAATTGCCAAAACATTTATAAATCTAAACCTCTAGAATATTATCCTTACTAATTGGAAGAGAGGGCATGTACTAAATCTAAGGTGAATGTTAGAGATGAAAAGTCTTATGATTCTGCTTTAGCTCTCAGGCCTTGGAAAAAATCCTGCTATATCTCCAGAGGCCAATGCTACCTTTAGTATGGGGATGCAAACATTAACTAAGTTTAACTGGAGGTTTTTTTTGAAGATAAGTGGTTCAGCACTGAACATTCTTTCACATGGCCCTTTTCATGTAGACCAAGAATGATTTGTTTATGTGTTTTCCTTCTCAAATTCCAAGCTCCATAAGTGTAGAGGCTAACAAAGTTCTTTATTCTTGCATCCCCAGTATGCAGCGAAGAACTTGGTGCAAAAGAATTATTTCAATAATTTCCATTTTGTTGAATAACTACATGAATAAGTGAGTCTAAAGGTGCTGTTGAACATTAAGAAGCATTGCAAAAAAAAATTTTCTAGTTACTCAACTCCAATTTATTGGTTGAGCCAGGTACAGCTGTCCCTTGGTATCTGAGAGGAGTTGGTTCAAGGACCCCGTGGATACCAAAATCTGTTGAAAGAGTATATGAAATGGAGTAGTATTAGGCATCCCCATCAACCCATTCTCAGCCTGAGTATTTCAGTCTGTCTTTGGTTGATTCTGAGGTTGAGGACTCCTCACTACAGAAGGATGACTCAACTAAATAAACCCAGTTCACTGGAATAGTATTATTAGCTAATGTGGGAAATTGCACGTGTTCATTTTTTTTTTTTTCCGCTTCTTAAACTTCCTCTTATCTTTTATCTTAAATTATATTTTGTTGGTAAGCGAATCTACTTTTTAAGGAACTGTGTTCTACTTGTTTGAAGGTGAACTAAACATATGTCTTAGCCCTGAATCCTGGTGCTGACTTACCACCTCCCTGAGCTTGTCTATTACCTGACCAAATGCAGGTTAAGAACACGTTAGACAGATCTGCGTTAGTCACATCCATTTCAGTATTTCAAGAGGAGAGCACCAAGATAACAGAACATAACAAGCAAATGAAGGTAGAAAAACAGATCTTATTTCTTGTTTCGGCTAAATTCTCTTCATTATCCTTTCATTATGCACGTTTTTCCAAGTCACTTAACCTGCGTACTTGACAGATGCTAGGAAATGCAGATGGCTCAACAGCCAGGAGCCATTTATGGCACATTTGGTACGAAATCATGTCTTCTAATGATTATATTTCTCACCCATTGTCTCCTCTACTCTTCCTCCCACTTCACCCAACACGCACACCAACCCAAGCCCTTCCAAGTGCAAAATGATGGCTTCTGGAAGTTTGGGGTAGAGAAATTTTATAGTCACTGTTGATATTTCCTACAACCTAAATCATTTCTAGAATATGAATGGAACATACTACTGGTGGAAAATATTTGTTTAAAAAAGCTGAATTATATTAAAGCTATAAATTTTAGAACTAGCATGGACATGAGTTATGCTCATACCTTCAGCAGAAACGAAATTTCATTAAGAAATGTGTAGAGTGGGGAAATCAGGTGTTTTGAATCCCAGCATAATGTTATTCCATCACAATCACTGCATTAACGACACAGCTTTAGATTAATCTTTAATTTTCTAATTTTCTTGTTCTTTGTATATTGAGATATAAGAATTTGGAAAGCTACTAGATAAGGGATCATAATCAATTGAAATGAATCTATTTTTAGGAGACTAGTGTGAGAGATGAATAATAATGACCTTTTATTGGGCCAATAAACTTCCTAGAGACACCATTTGAGAAATCACTCTTAAGCACAGTAAAATATATGTGACTGAAGAGAGTTAATGGAATTTTCAAATATGTCAGCCTCTGTGTAGATGGCAAAATCATAGGCTCTGAATTCAAATGACAAAAGTTTGAATCCTAGCTCAGTCACTCCCTAACTGTAGCAGCATAATTCAAAAAATACTAGAACTAAGATGATGTCCTATTTTTATGAATTCCTACAGCTTTTGGAGAGGTTTAAAATTCTACCATTTTGCATTTTTTAATGTATGTATATATATTTATATATATGTATTTTATTTATTAGATAGCCAGATAGGTAGATACAGATATAAAATCAACTAGATTATGAACCCCTGGAGAGCAAGATTTCCTTTTCATATAGTATTTGGTAAAGAAGATGCTCCTTAGATACTTTAGGGTGAATTACTTCTTTGATGTCCACATTTTCCAGCTTTCTTCCTGAACACACTTGAGGTGGTTTAACTCTAGGATACTTCAAGAGAAATATGAAGCACTCAAAGCAAAAATTAAACACAGGATTCTAATTAAAGGGGTGCATTCCAATTTAGGAACATTAGTGCTTACATTTTCCACTTGGCCCAAGACTATAGTATAGAGGAAATAAAAATGAACTTATTTATTCTTTGAATTTAATGAAGTATTTTATTTACCTTGATGTTTCTGAATTTTAATTATAGTACAGTGCATTTATAGTTTATTTTTTAAAAAAATGTTTTTGATTTTTAGTTTATTTTACTTTACAATACTCTATTGGTTTTGCCATACATAATATTAAAGAAGGGTAGGAAAAACATTAGAAAATCATGTATTTATTATAGTAAAATTTCTTAAAGTCTTAAAGTGTTAAATGTAAGTATTTTATACTGATTAACAAGCATGATAATTAACTCAAGTTGTCAATTTCTTGGTTCATTATTAAATAATAATAATCACACTGATTGTAATGCTTATGTAAGTCTTCTTAGATTTTATACATACTACCAGAGTTTATTTACATATCTCTGTTAAGGTACAAGGGCAGTTAGTTTTAGCCCAGTTTTGTAAATGAAGTAAATGAGGTATAGAAATTTTCAGGAAACATTTCAAAGCTTTGTGCCTGGAAAACAGCAGGAGTGGGATTATAGCTCTTATTTTCATGACTTCTAAGGTACTGTTCTCTTTTGGCTTTACCATGTACCCTTAATAATCTTATCAAGTTAACTACAAATGTTGCATTCTGTACACATTGTCCAGTTAAATGCACCTAGTGTGGTTGTCTCTAAGGACTTTCTATTGTAAACCTGAAAGTTTTAAAATATTTTTGTGAATTAATTACTGATACAGTCAATAAACAGAAATTGTGATTGGAGACATCTAAAAGGGTCATGATTTTTTCTTCTTTCTGTGAATTAAAACAGCCAACAGAAAACAGCAGTGATACTGTTCTTGATAAGATGATGCTGACCTTTATTCATAATTTTTTTGTCTTTACAAATGATTTTTTAAAAACATAATATTGCATGTTAATTTTGAAAAAATTCTAAAATTAGTAAATTTTTAAGCAAAATAAGGCAGATGAACAGAAAAAAAAATTAAATCTTCACTACCTTTAGATGCTGTTAAGTCACTTCAGTCATGTCTGACTCTGTGCGACCCCATTGACGGAAGCCCACCAGGCTCCCCCGTCCCTGGGATTCTCCAGGCAAGAACAATGGAGTGGGTTGCCATTTCCTTCTCCAATGCATGAAAGTGAGAAGTGAAAGGGAAGTCGTTCAGTCGTGCCGACTCTTCGCGACCCCACGGACTGCAGCCTACCAGGCTCCTCCGTCCATGGGATTTTCCAGGCAAGAGTACTGGAGTCGGGTGCCATTGCCTTCTCTGATTACCTTTAGTTAGCCACTTCTAAATTTTAGCTGTTTAAAGATATATGTATATATACATCTAGATTCATGTATTTCTGAAAGTGTAATTTTATCTCTATAGATATATTTTATTTCTCTATGTAAGTACCTCTATCTGTATTTTATTTCCACACCTATCTCAGGAGGTGTATCTGTCTTTGTCTTTCTTGATTTATCTCTGGTTCTATCTCTGCTATACAGATGTCTTTCCATCTCTTTATATATATGTCTCTATCTGTGGATGTAAAAATGAAATATATGCTGTCTTTATATAAACAAAATACAATCATCCTCAATAGTAACTTGCACCCTGATAACTTTTCAGTAAATTTATGAATCTTTTTTGTATCATTTAGTATTTTTCTAAAAGCTGTTTTAATTGTTTAGCAAGTAATTCAATATATGAATGCTCCAGGATTTATCTTAATTATCCTTTATAACATGTATATTGAGGTAATGTCCATGTTTTTACCATGAAAAGCACCACCATGATGAATACACATCAAAGCTTAATTCCTTTGAGTGAGAATCTCAAAGAGTTTCTGGATCAAATAGAATTTAAATTTTTAAAATTTTGGGTTTATTTGATTATTAAATTTTCTGAAATGTTGTATGACTTTATACTCCAACCAGAAAAATACTCCCCCAATTTTATAAACATTGGTTCACATATGCATTTGATTGGCAGCAGATATCTTATGGTGTTGAATTGTGTTATTTTTTTATTATGAGTGAAGCTAAACATTAAAGAACAGAAGATGGACGTCCGTATTCTCTGTGAATTCGCTGCTTGTGTTCTTTGACTCATATGTTTAAAAATGTATAATTATAAAAAAGTTTTTTACATATCAAGTATGCTAATCAAGGTCACATATGTTACAAATGTCATTTTCTTAAGTTGTTTATTGTATTTTCATTTTATGTGTGATATTAACAATCTGAATTTTCCTTCTGCACAGTGGTAGTGACTAAATTTTAATTATTGCAGTATCTACCTAGATACCAGGTGATATCTACTCACTCATAGGGAAGAGTCTACTCTCTCTACTTTTAGGGAGTTTAAATTCTCATTTAATAGTAGAAATATCAATTATATTTTTGACAATGACCATTAAAATAAGTACAACATGTTGAAATGCAAAGAGCAGAAGACCTGGGTAGAGTTCCTAGCTCTGGTAGGTAAAGGCTGTTTGATTTGAGCACATTATTGAACATGTTGAGACTGTTTCATCACCTCTGAAATAGTTAAAACTATACCTGTCTGCGTTAAGGATTATTTTAAACCTCATGTGAGATCTTTATGTAAAAATAATTGGCACCGTGTCTGCTATACCAGCACCATAGCACTTATTAAATACTGCTGTCTGTCCTTTTCTAGGGTGGGGCTTCCCAGGTGGTGGTAGCAGTAAAGAACCTGCCTGCCAATGCAGGAGGCATAGGACATGGGGGTTCGATCCCTGGGTCAGGAAGATCCCCTGGAAGGATGGCATGGCAACCCAGTCCAGTATTCCTGCTTGGAGAATCTCATGGACAGAGGAGCCTGGTGGGCTATAGTCCATAGGGTCACAGAGAGGCGAACACAACTGAAGTGAATTTGCATGCATGTCCTTCTTTCATATGGATGTTATGAGTGCTAGTAACAGTATTTTCCTGGAGATTAGTTTCTATGATAGATTTTTCTTTTACACGAAACCTGTTCATGATAGTAGGAGGTACAGTTATAGGAATCTCACTTCCAATGTCATTCTATCAATTCAGTTCAGTTCAGTCGCTGAGTCATATCTGACTCTTTCTGACCACATGGACTGCAGCACACTGGGCCTGCCTGTCCATCACCAACACCTGGAGTCCACCCAAACCCATGTCCATTCAGTTAGTGGTGCCATAGAGCCATCTCATCCTTTGTCATCCCCTTCTCCTCCTGCCCTCAATCTTTCCCAGCATCAGGGTCTTTTCAAATGATTCAGGTCTTTGTATCAGGTGTCCAAAGTATAGGAGTTTCAGCTTCAACATCAGCCCTACCAATGAACACCCAGCACTGATCTCCTTTAGGATGGACTGGTTGGATCTCCTTGCAGTCCAAGGGATTCCAAGAGTCTTCTGAAACACTGCAGTTCAAAAGCATCAATTCTTTGGTGCTGAGCTTTCTTTATAGTCCAGCTCTCACATCCGTACATGGCAACTGGAAAAACCATAGCCTTAACTAGATGGGCCTTTATTGGCAAAGTAATGTCTCTGCTTTTGAATATGCTATCTAGGTTGGTCATAACTTTTCTTCTAAGGAGTAAGCATCTTTTAACTTCATGGCTGCAGTCACCATCAGCAGTGATTTTGAAGCTCAGAAAAATAAAGTCAGCCAGTGTTTCTGCTGTTTCTCCATCTATTGCCATGAAGTGATGGGACCAGATGCCATGATCTTAGTTTTCTGAATGTTGAGCGTTAAGCCAACTTTTTCACTGTCCTCTTTCACTTTCATCAAGAGGCTCTTAAGTTCTTCTTCAATTTCTGCCATAAGGGTGGTGTCATCTGCATATCTGAGGTTATGGATATTTCTCCCGGCAATCGCGATTCCAGCTTGTGCGTCCTCCAGCCCAGCATTTCTCATAATGTACTCTGCATCTAAGTTAAATAAGCGGGGTGACAATATACAGCCTTGACATACTCCTTTATCTATTTGGAACCAGTCTGTTGTTCCATGTCCAGTTCTAACTGTTGCTTCCTGACCTGCATACAGATTTCTCAAGAGGCAGTTCAGATGATCTGGTATTCCCATCTCTTTCAGAATTTTCCACACTTTATTGTGATCCACACAGTCAAAGGCTTTGGCATAGTCAATAAAGGAGAAATAAATGTTTTTCTGGAACTCTCTTGCTTTTTCCCTGATCCAGCAGATGTTGGCACTTTGATCTCTGGTTCTTCTGCCTTTTCTAAAACCAGCTTGGACATCAGGAAGTTCACGGTTCATGTATTGCTGAAGCCTGGCTTGGAGAATTTTGAGCATGACTTTACTAGTGTGTGAGATGAGTACAATTGTGCAGTAGTTTGAGCATTCTTTGGCATTGCCTTTCTTTGGGATTGGAATGAAAACTGACATTTTCCAGTCCTCTGGCCACTGCTGAGTTTTCCAAATGTGCTGGCATATTGAGTGCAGCACTTTCACGGTATCATCTTTCAGGGTTTGAAATAGCTCAACTGGAATTCCATCACCTCCACTAGCTTTGTTCGTAGTGATGCTTCCAAAGGCCCATTGAATTCACATTCCAGGATGTCTGGCTGTAGATGAGTGATCACACCATTGGGGTCATGAAGATGTATTTTGCACAGTTCTGTGTATTCTTGCCACCTCTTCTTAATATCTTCTGCTTCTGTTAGGTCCATACCATTTTTGTCCTTTATCGAGCCCATCTTAGCATGAAATGTCCCCCTGGTATGTCTAATTTTCTTGAAGATATCTCTAGTCTTTCCCATTCTATTGTTTTCCTGTATTTCTTTGCATTGATCGCTGAAGGCTTTCTTATCTCTTTTTGCTATTCTTTGGAACTCTGCATTCAAATGGGTATATCTTTCCTTTTCTCCTTTTCTTTTCACTTGTCTTCTTTTCACAGCTATTTGTAAGGCCTCCTCAGATAGCCTTTTTGCCTTTTTGCATTTCCTGTTCTTGGGGATGGTCTTGATCCCTGTCTCCTGTACAATGTCACGAACCTCCATTCATAGTTCATCAGGCACTCTGTCTCTCAGGTCTAGTCCCTTAAATTTATTTCTCACTTCCACTGTATAGTCATATGGGATTTGATTTAGGTCATACCTGAATGGTCTAGTGGTTTTCTCCACTTTCTTCAGTTTCAGCCTGAATTTGGCAATAAGGAGTTCATGATCTGAGCCACAGCTCGCTCCCGGTCTTGTTTTTGCTGACTGTATAGAGGTTCTCCATCTTTGGCTGCAAAGAATATGATCTATCTGATTTCTGTGTCAATCATCTGGTGATGTCCATGTGTAGAGTCTTGTCTTGTGTAATTAGAAGAGAGTGTTTGCTGTGACCAGTGTGTTCTCTTGGCAGAACTCTATTAGCCTTTGCCCTGCTTCATTCTGTACTCCATAGCCAAGTTTGCCTGTTACTCCAGGTGTTTCTTTACTTCCTACTTTTGCATTCCAGTCCCCTATAATGAAAAGGACATATTTTTGCTGTTAGTTCTAGAATGTCTTGTAGGTCTTCATTGAGCTGTTCAACTTTAGGTTCTTTAGCATTATTGGTCAGGGCATAGACTTGGATTGCCATGATATTGAATGTTTTGCCTTTGAAACAAACAGAGGTCATTCTGTCATTTTTGAGACTGCATCCAAGTACTGCCTTTCAGATTTTTTTGTTGACTGTGATGGCTACTCCATTTCTTCTAAGGGATTCCTGCCTGCAGTAGTAGATATAATGGTCAGCTGAGTTCAGTTCACCCATTTCAGTTCATCTTAGTTCCCTGATTCCTAGAATGTTGATGTTCACTCTTATCGTCTCCTGTTTGACCACTTCCAATTTGCCTTGATTCATGGACCTAATATTCCAAGTTCCTATGCAGTATTGCTTTTTACAGCACTGGACCTTGCTTCTATCACCAGTCTCATCCACAACTGGGTGTTGTTTTTGCTTTGACTCCATCCCTTCATTCTTTCTGGAGTTATTTCTCCACTGATCTCCAGTAGTATATTGGGCACCTACCGACCTGGGGAGTTCATCTTTCAGTGTCCTATCTTTGTGCCTTTTCATACTGTTCATGGGGTTCTCAAGGCAAGAATACTGAAGTGGTTTTCCATCACCTTCTCCAGTAGACCACATTCTGTCAGACCTCTCCACCATGACCCACCTGTCTTGGGTGGCCCCACATGGCATGGCTTAGTTTCACTGAGTTAGACAAGGCTGTGATCCGTGTGATCAGATTGGCTAGTTGTCTGTGATTGTGGTTTCAGTCTCTGCCCTCTGATGCCCTCTCTCAGCGCCTACTGTCTTACTTGGGTTTCTCTTACCTTTACCATAGGGTATCTCTTCACGGCTGCTCCAGCAAAGCGCAGCCGCTGCCCCTGACCTACGACATAGGGTAGCTCCTCCCAGCCGCCGCCCCTGACCTTGGACGTGGCGTAGCTCCTCTTGGCCATGCTTGGGCACTGTCACATAACTTTAAGTAAAATTATTATTACAGGCCTTCTGATGAATCATTAATTCCCAGGATTTAAACTTCCCTAAGGTAGCTTCTTACTCCTCAGAGTTGTAATACCCTGTGTTTATATGGCACTTTTCAAAGTTGTCAGCAAACAGTGTTTTAATTAATCTTCACACCACTGAAGTAATAATAAGAAATAAGTATTATTGTTTGTCTTTCACACATTCTGAAAGTACTTATCAGAAAAGCAACTTATTTAAGCTTGAGAAGAAATTAAGTGGTTCTCAAGAGATTCTATGGAAATGCAAACTCTAGGAAATTGGAATAAATTTTTCCTTTGGTAACATAATCGTTTTGAAGATGCTTAGGAACCAGTAAAAAGGTCCAGTCCTTATTGTGTTGGCTTTGGGTCCAGCACACGCTTATAGGTACCAAACAATTAGATCAAAGGATGTCTGCTAATAGGCTTCCCAGATGGCTCAGTGGTAGAGAGTCTGCCTGTAATGCAGGAGACGCAGGAGACGTGGGTTGAATCCCTGGGTTGGGAAGATCCCCTGAAGGTGGAAAGAGCAACCCACTCCAGTACTCTTGCCTGAAAAATATCACACACAGAGGACCAAGGAAGACTATAGTCTAAAGGATTGCAAAGAGTAGGATGTGACTGAGTGACGGAGCACAAGATACACACACACACACACACACACACACACACGCACACACACGCACACACACGCATGCACTCATCTGCTAGTATGGATTATATTTGTTTTTCTAAACTTAAAAGTTATGCGTCATGATTTTCAATTTGTGTGTGTTTCCACTGAGGCATTTATGTTTCTCTCTTCTTAGGTATAAATAGTTTTCATGGTCTCAAGCTGTTATATAGGTATAACTTCATTACCTTCCATTTTTATTGCTAGAGTTTTCCAGAATAGCTGAGGAAATTTATCACAAGAAGTGAATCAGGCTGTTTGTAGATAAAATATTTAGCAAACTATCCCCAGCAACCAAATTATTACAAAAGCTGTAAATCTATAGAACAAAAGTATTTTGAGGTAGGTCAAGTCAGTCTTAGGTCTCATTATTATATTTTATTGTCTCTATAAACCTCGTCTTCTGCCAGAGTCTTCTAAGGTCAAAATAAATGTTTAAAAAGTAGCAATTTGGAAGAAGAGAAAAGAATAAGCAGTGTCAGATGGTGCTTCTACTTTATTCCAATAGGAACACAGTGATATAAATAAAATATAAATTGCCCAGGAATTGAATGTGGCAGAATACATTGATTATTTAAATCTGTTGACATACCAGAGTCCTGCTGTGAAAATAAACTCTCTGGGAGGGGATTTGGTTTAGTTAGAATGCTATACCAGGACGTTTAAAGATTATTGGGGAAAAGTTGTTAAAGATATTACTCTTCTAATAGAATGGATACTGAAGACATGGATACTGAAGACATAATGTGTAGAGTTATAGGGAGGCTATAGAATATAATTACAGAGAATAGAAAGTCATTTCTGAAACCACTAATTTTACCCTATGCTAGCATATCTTCTTTCTGGGAGGAATTTGCCATAAGAAGATTAAGAAGCCATAACTGATCCATCAATTTTAGTCCACTAATGTGACTTCTGATTAATGCTTAGCTCGGCACTTTGTACTGAGGGTTGTGCCATCATGGGATGATCAAAGACAAACTCAAAACAACTATCTAGGAATGAAATTCCAGTATAGGCATATTACAGTCGTGTTTGTGTGTGTGTGTGTGTGTGTGTGGCAGAGAGAGGTGACTGGTGTGTAACCAGAGGAGAGAAGGTTAGAGAAAGGTGGTGTGTGCTTGAAGAACAAAAGAGCCAGTTATTTTACCAGCAAAATGAATTTTCCTTTACTTGTGAAGATCAGAGAAATTTGCAGTTTGGGTCATCCAAACTGGGGCAAACTGTAGCAAGTCCGAGAAGACAAATGGGAGGTTAGCCTTTAGTAGGTATCAGGAGGAAATTAGGGAAGTGGTGGCGGCTCTTCATTGGCTGCAGGCGGTGGGACGCTTGTGGCCGGGTCAGGAGGGAATCTTTCTTCCTGCCGCAGTATGTGATCCGTGGTGAGAGCTCCTCCTTAGAGCTTCCCAACTTTACTTGTGCTTTCTTCTAGTTTTATTGAAATATAATCGACATACAGCACTGTTCAAGTTTAAGGTGTACAGCCCAGTGATTTGACTTAACATGCACATGAAATGGTCACCGCAATTATAAAATGAACTGCTGCTAAGTCACTTCAGTCATGTCCGACTCTGTGCGACCCCATAGACGGCAGCCCCTGTCCCTGGGATTCTCTAGGCAAGAACACGGGAGTGGGTTGCCATTTCCTTCTCCAATGCATGAAAGTGAAAAGTGAGAGGGAAGTCGCTCAGTCGTGTCCAACTCTTTGCGACCCCATGGACTGCAGCCTACCAGGCTCCTCCGTCCATGGGATTTTCCAGGCAAGAGTACTGGAGTCGGGTGCCATTGCTTTCTCTATATAAAATGAACATCCATCATTTAAATAGATAACAGCATTCAAGAAATAGAAAAATATTTTGATGAAAACTCTTGGGATTTACTGTCTTAACAACTTTCAAATATAACATACAGCTATGTTAATTATCATGTTGTACATCACATTTTTAGTACTAATTTATAACTGGAAGCTTGTACCTTTTGACCACTTTCATCCAATTCCTCTTTCACCCCTCTCACTCCCTGCCTATGGTAACCACGTATTTGAGCTCTCTTTCTATTAGTTTGTTTTTGAAGTATTAATTTATCCTATAGCAATATGTTAGTTTCTGGTACATACTGATTGCATGTACTATAGATTTCAAAATGATCCCTAAGTCTAGTTATCATCTGTCACCATACGAAGATACGTAACTGTTGACTATATTCCCCACAATATACATTTCACATATGTGATTCATTTATTTTGTAACTGAAGATTGTACTGCTAGTCTCCCTCCCCTGTTTCTCTCCTCCCCCATCTGGTCTCCTTTAGTAACTGTTTTTCCTCTGTATCAATGGCTCTGTTTTTGTTTAGTTATGTTTGTTTGTTTTTAAATGAGGTTTCCCGTATTTATTTTTATAAAGTAACTCTTCAAGGATAATCATGTCTTAAAATTTGATCTGTTATGTGTCGTTTAGTAAAATTCTAGCCCAGTACAACATTTCCATTTATAGAGATGTTTATATGTATTGAAAAATGCCTTTTGTTTTTACTGTAAAACTGAAGCTCAAATGTTGAATTGAACTGTGTTCTCTTTATGCATGGCTAGTTGGCTTATATCAAGAGACAGCTTGAGTAGTTTTCTCAGTGTCTTGCATTTTCTTCTGTTTTATCACTGTGAGTGAAGCTTGTGCATGATGGTGAATACAAGCATTTCCTCGCTCACATGTTCCAAACAAGATGTTCTAATCCTCAATCTTGGTGCACAAATGCCACAGATAAAAGATTGCTTGCATAGTTCATCTACTTGTCTTAGCATGTTATTTAATTACTTTTTCTGCATTCTTGATTTTTAAAAGTTATCTTCAATTAAATTCTCAAGTTATTTTGGAGGAGTAATTCATTGCTAACAGAACTGATCACAAGGTTGAGCAAGAAAATAAGAACAAAAACAGTATATGTTGAAATTAAAAAAGGAAATTTTTTGTGTAAAATTAAACTGGTTGTGTAAAATTAAGCTCATTTATTCATTTTTATTCTCTCTGCTGATAAAATGTGAAAAGTCTTCAGAGACAAAAATAAGAAAACACATTGTCCCCCACCAAAAGAACTGCATCCACAAAGGAGATGCTTTATTTCAAAGAGGGGTGCTATACTTTGCCCCTCTCTCCATATCTAAAATGTTAAAAATATGATATACAATTCTCTTAACTTTTGGTTATTTGGTTATTTTATATTGAGAAACTGAGTAAGAGCTGTTAAATTCAGTAGACTTTTATATGCTTATATTTATTCCAGATTTTGATGTTCAGTAACTGAGTTTTTATTTTATTTTTGTTTAGAATTCTGGCCTTGTACAGAAACTGCATATTTTTATGATTCATGATAAGATTTACCTTGCAGTTAGTTATGATGATCAAACAGCTTATAAGCATATACACCGTCATACAAACATACCTATTTTAAACACAGATATATTAGCAAAGGGGCTGAGAATGTATTTATTCATTCAGTCATTCATTTAGTCAACAAAATATTCCATGATATGTATTACATGCCTGCTATACTAAATACACTGTTCTTAAGATCTCGAGACCTTAGGTTGTTTTTCACAGTTGAACATTTTTTTTTTTTTTGATATTCAAAGTTTACATACAGTCTTTCCACTCAAGAATGAAGAAAATTGCATTCCTTAAGGTAGTTCACTGGAGAACTTCTGGGGAATCATGGATAAATTATAGTTCTAAAGCATTTGGTAATTTATCCATAGGAAAGATCAAGCCTTTGATCGTTATTCATGTTTAACAGTGGCAGAGGCACAGACCATAAATATGGCTTAACATATTCCTATATACTGTTACCACAACACCAAAAACATTTTGGAAGTTGCATACACAATTTGGTGGTATATTCTAAGATCTATGTGAAACATGGAATTTAATTTCTCTGACCTCCTAGTCTAATTTCAGCTTCTCATGGTAAAACATGAAGCTTTTGTGTTTAGTACATATTTATTTTAGTGATGTTAATAATATACACATAAAATTCTCTATGCTCTTACGTTAAACTTGGGTATAGATGTGTGCTCAGTCATTTCAGTCATGTCTGTCTCTTTGCGACCCTATGGACCATAGCCCACCAGGCTCTTCTGTCCATGGGGTTTTCCCAGAAAGAATATTGGAATGGGTTGCCATGCCCTCCTCCAGGGGATCTTCCCAACCCAGGAATCGAACCCATGTCTCCTGCATCTCATGCATTGCAGGCAGATTCTTTACCTGCTGAGCCACTGGGGAGGTGCTTGGGTATAGATAGAATCTAGAGAAATTTATGCTACCATTGCTTAAATAGTCTCTAGTCATACCCAACTTGATTGACTTGTAGTATTAAAAAAGGCTGTTCAAACTCCAGTATCTCAGGGATATAAATTACGTTTGAAAATATCCTCACTAATATCTTTCAGTTCAGTTCAGTCACTCAGTCATGTCCAACTCCCTGTGACCCCATGAATCGCAGCACCCCAGGCCTCCCTGTCTATCACCATCTCCTGGAGTTCACTCAGACTCACATCCATCGAGTCAGTGATGCCATCCTAAGACATTCCTTTTGCCTACCAGATTTATTCTCCTAGTTAAAACAGAAGCTGACTAACTAGATTGGAATCCCAGCCTTGTGTATGTGAACTTGCACAAGCTAATGTCTGTATGTTTCACTTCATTTATAGAAGGGATTTCCCTGAGGATTACAGGATTTGGCGCATGTATAGAATATTTATGAAAACATACTGGTTTTGTAATAAGAACTCTCAATATGTGTTGACTATTATGATGATGAAGACTGATTGTACTGAAGGAAATTGCAATTACCAGTCAACAACTCTTTTTGTATTCTTTAGTGTCCCACTTTCTTTAAAGTCGTTACAATAAGAGAACATAGATTTATGTGGAAATGTCAAATTGAATGTTCAGACACATAAGTGTGAGCAATGGCAGGAGTTAAACTCCTTTATACTTATATATCCTAAAACCTGAAGTTACTATAAAGTGCACTCCAGCCAGTTTGGTCTCCCACTACCACTCTGGCCTTGTGAGCCTGTGAAAGAACACACCCAGCATTCTGGAATCTTCATTCAGACTACTTCTTCCTACACTTATTCACAATTTATGGTTTCTTATTCTTGACCATTCTGCCTAATGAATATTCTATATGAGTTGCCTGAGATGGGCTGAATGTGTTATGTTTTATAGAACGTAGTCACATAGAAATGGAAGAAAGAACACAGAACATGAAGACAAGTGACAAGAACAAGATAGCCGGAGAACCTGAGTTCTGAGTAGACTCTTCTTATGGCTCAGAGAGTAACTGAACGTATGATATCTTTCTGCAACACCAGCCTCCCAGCCTGGATACTATGTACTCTGCCCTTCAGTATCCTGCTTTCCATCCTCCTTTCCTGTCCTAAGTGCCAGAGGAAGTGGAGGTTCAACTCATTTGTCCCTTTCCTTGTAAATTTTTGTAATATGTTTGGGAGGTCTTATCCTATCATTACTTAGTCTAACAAAGGATATTGCCTAAATAAACCTAGTCTTCCCTTCCAGGAGTCTAATGGTTGCTATATTTATTTTAAGATAGTTGACAAGTCCATGGTTACAAATTAAGGTATATTTTGGAATCCTTTAGAAGAGAGGAAATTTTTGCCCTTCAAACTTAAAATGGACTAACAATAAAAGAACAAATGAGTACTGCCAAGAAGTTGATTTGCATCAGAAACCTTACCTTGTTTTCTCAAAGTTACTCGGAGCCGTGGAATATCCAATTAGAAAACAAATTTGGCCAGACAGCATGTGATGAGATATTACCAAAATGACCCTGTGTGGAAAGTAATTATTGTATGAGTCATTCAGATCCATGAAAACAGGAGTTATTAAGTCTTAGGAAATTGACTGATTTTAATGAGGTTTATCATATAGATATGGTTGCATTTTTATTTAAATAATAAGGACAAAAGTGATTTTTTTCTCAGCAAATACTAATGAAACTAGCACTGGTATTAACAAGCTGTACTACTGATATAATAGATCTACTTTTTAAAGTTGGTGAAACTATGAGTTGACATGTTTTTTTCATTGATTTGGTAAAATTTGCAGCTATTTCAAACCAGAAAATATCTTACGCTTAAGCTTTATTGAAATTCAATAATGCTTTAATATATTTAATTTGGTAGAGTGAAATAGATATATTTAGCTGCAGAATAAGATATTAAAATACACAGCAAGTCAACAATTTTCATGCTGAAACTACAGTAATGTGTATTGGGATTATTGAAATGAATAAGTTTCAAGAGTCTCACATTCTGGAGGTTAATCATAACATGAACTTAGAAATTTATACCGAACAATAACTCTACCATTTATTATGGCTTCTCCAGTGGTCCAGTGGTCAAGAATCCCCCTGCAGTGCAAGAGACACAGGAGATGTGGGATCGATCCCTGGATTGGGAAGATTTTCAGGAGCATGAAATGGCAACCCACTCCAGTATCCTTATGGGGAAAATCCCATGGACAGAGAAGCCTGGTGGACTGTAGTCCGTAGGATCACAAAGAGTCACACTCATTTATTATATAAAAGGATAAGTTGATTGAAAACTCTAGGCATATAGAAAGGCTCTGTCAGTGTTCTAGAATTCTGTGTCCAGAGAAAGTTCTGGCATTGCTTACGCATGATAAGCAATATTTTTTGATATTTTTACATCTGGTCTAAGTTGGTGGGAACTAAAATATCTCAGTGGGTTTCGGGCCTTCGTATAGCATCTCTACCTGAAAGCACTTTACCAGTAGTTTGATTGTTAGGAAACATTGCCATTGTTTTTATGATGACATGTCACTTGCAAATGTTAAATAGAAGAGTGATCTTTAAGGTAAATTTAGATAGGAGTTAATTTATTTAGATCCATTCTAACAGATGCTTGTAAAATGATATGAGGAAAAATCTTGTATTTTACTTCTTCCTAGGTATACTTCCTAAGTTATGAATATGAGTAATGGTATACAGTTTATTTTATTTAGAGCATGAATGCAACCATAATTTCATGTTTTTAAAGTTTCAACATTTAGGTCAAAACTCTAACATTTTAGAAACTAATAATGCAATCATAGCTGTCATCTGCAATGGCACCCCACTCCAGTACTCTTGCCTGGAAAACCCCATGGACGGAGGAGCCTGGTGGGCTGCAGTCTGTGGGGTCACTAAGAGTCTGACACGACTGAGCAACTTCACTTTCACTTTTCATTTTCATGCATTGGAGAAGGAAATGGCAACCCACTCCAGTGTTCTTGCCTGGAGAATCCCAGGGACGAGGGAGCCAGGTGGGCTGCCGTCTGTGGGGTCGCACAGAGTTGGACACGACTGGAGTGACTTAGCAGCAGCAGCCTTCTACCCAACCCAATAGATTCAAGACTAGCTACGTGTTTTCTTTTTAAAGAGGTTTCCATTAATTCCTTTTCAGTCTTCAGATTAGGAAATATATGTATTGAGGAATTTTTGTGTTTTGTTCTCCTGAGACTTGGATTTAATGTTTAGAGACATTCATTTTTTCCTACAAAGAGGTTAAGAAGATTATTCAGATCCTGAAAGGGTGTTTTCTTCTGAAGGAATAATGAGAGGAGGAATCATAGCACATCTTGACTGGAACAGTTTAACTACCAACATTGGCCTGGTGGGATGAGGTTTAGGATAAATACATAAAACAAAATTAACCAAACAACAACAACAACCACATGTGGTTAGTTCACACTTTAGTAGAGTTATAAAGTATAGGTCTGACTCTATCATTGTTTTTCATAGACCTTCAATATTATTTTGGGCTTAGAGTTTAGTGTTTATAGATTAAATTCAGATCCCTAAATTATTTCCTTTTTGTCTGATCTTTCTAGCCTGACATTCATCTACTCCTCCACATAAAACTGTCCCTCAACAATACTGCATATCTTGTTTTCTAAAGTATCTTTTCCTTTTCTCTCTTGATCTAGAAACACCTTTCTCTCCTTCAGTGAGCTGAACTTTATTTGACGTGAGTTCTCCTGTCCTCCTGAGTTAGATAGGCCTCTTTCTTTCTTCTGTAGACACACTGTTTCTCAAACACAATACTTTTTAAACCTTTACAGTAAGTATTACTTTACTAATCTCACTTGTTTAGCGCTTCAGTCTCTTTGAGGTTAGGGACTATATCATATATATCTCTGTGGTGTCAGTATCTCACGTCTAATGTTTGCAACATTGTAAGTGATGATGACTGCAGCCATGAAATTAAAACATGCTTGCTCCTTGGAAGAAAAGTTATGACAAATCTAGACAACATATAAGAAACCAGAGACATAACTTGGCTGACAAAGGTTCGTATAGTCAAAGCTATGGGTTTTCCAGTTGTCATGTACAAATATGAGAGCTGAACCATAAAGACGGCTGAGTGCTCAAGAATTGATGCTTTTGAACAGTAGTGCTGGAGAAGACTCTTGAGAGTCCCTTGGATAGCAAGAAGATCAAACCAGTCAATCCTAAAGGAAGTCAACCCTGAATATTCATTGGAAGGACTGATGCTGAAAGTCCAATACTTTGGCTATGTTATAAGAAGAGTGGACTCATTGGAAAAGACCCTGATTAAAGGCAAAAGGAGAAGAGAGTGGCAGAGAAAAATGGTCAGATAACATCACTGACTAAATGGATGTGAATTTGAGCAAACTCCTGGAGATAGTGAAGAGAGGCCTGGCGTGCTGCAGTCCGTGGAGTTGCAAAGAGGTCGACGACTTAGGGACTGAACAACAACAATTATGTGAAATTGACAAATGGAAAAGTCACTTGCCCAGAATATTTAGGAGGAACCCCAATATAAAATATCAACCTTGATTAGGTTAATTGTATCTATTTTTACTTGGATTCATTGAATTAAAAATTGTCAATTTAGAAACAGCAATATATTAGGACAATATTTCTATGCTCTCTAGAATTTTAAACGATTCCCATGGTTTATTTAATAGAGGCATTTGAAATCATCTATTTTTGTATTTTATATTCTTCCTTCTTTAAAGAGATATCTTGGTTGCACATAGCTTATAAGCATAATTCACAATCTCCTAAATTTAGGTGCAGGCTTTCTAATTGTGAAAAGTATTGTAAACAAAGAAACAAGCAAAATACTCAAAATATGATCATCTGTATCTACCTGAAGCTAATGTAAGATTACAACTAATGAGGGAAAATTTCTACTAAACATACTAACACACTCAGTTAAGGTGCTGTTGTGAAACACGTTTAATTCTTTAGCACTGAGCCACCAGAGAAGCCCCAAAATAAGTTTAATTTTGTGAAAATCTTACCTGTCTAAGGAAGTGATACAAAATTTGAGAGTGGATTTCAGAAATTTATATAAAAATATTCCTTTGACTTTGCAAGCTTTTTAAAAATGTATTTCCCACCTTCAGTCAAAAGTTTTTTTCAGCAGAATTCAGCCAGCCAAGAACTTACTTTAAAAGTATGCTTATTTTGAAAAATAGAAATATTGTTATTACCAAATGATAACATTTGTTTCAGAGAAGCTAAAAAGTTGTACAGATATTGTGTGCTTAGACTGACTGATCAATGATATGACAGTAACTCTTTTATGATGATAGAATGTCAGGTCAAAAGAGATAAACAACCTGTGCAGAGTTATGAAATCAGGTAATGAGCTTTAGAATTCTCAGCCCAGTATGCTGCAATTTATATCATATTTGTTTTCCTTTGATATAAATAGGCATTTTTGTAATGAGGGGTATATTTCTATTCCTTTGAATGGGCACCATTCTGCCCACTGCAGTGGAAACTGTCTTATCAGGAGATCCTAAATCCCTGAATAGTCTACAAGTTATATTTATTTGGCAATTTGACAGAGTTGTGTCTTAAAATCATGTCAGATCAAGGCCATTTCAAGATCTTTGGTTCACAAAGCTTTACTGAAATAGCATTAAAGGTCTGATTGAAACTGACAAGTGAAAGAAGATTGCAAGTTAAGCTTGTCATTCCCAGGCGCTCAGCAAGTTCCAGAGAAATTTTTGAGCTCCATAAGAGAGTTCCTGAAAGCTAATAATAAAATGACCTATTGTATATAGGACTTACTTGACTTTTCTGTTGGTTTTCTCTTTGAAATATCCTGACATTTCATATCTTTGGGTTTCCCAGATGTTATCCTTCTATTTTTAAGACTTCAGCTATGCAGGGAGATTGAGCCTCTGTAATACACACATTTAAATAATAGGACTTCCTGAAAGATCTCAGGAAGGATCTTCTTGAAGAATATATTTATGAAGTACTTTTTTATAATTACAGAAGAATAAATTTCCTTTTTACCATTATTAGGCTTTTTTTCCCATAAATATCATTTTAAATAATCTATGTTGAATTTATTTATGAGTAATTAGCATAATTTTAAGCCTAACTGAATCAAATTAGATATTACATTGTCTTGCCACAGCGCTCACAAATGTCAAAGTCACTTCAATTCTTCTCTCTTTTGATGACATGATGTTTAATAACAGCTGTGAAAAGTCAAGTAACAGAGGCATTAATAGAAAGAAGTCTATGTAATTTTGCAGCTAGCTCCATGACATTAATTCTATATCAGCAATGCTGCACATATCAAATTGACAGTATTTTAAGAAATACCCCTACTGAGCTTTCATTTGAAAGATATTTATAGAAATATAATCTCTGTATCTGGCATTCTATTAACCAGCACTTTAGCTCACTCTCACTTGGATGGAGGGTTGTTTCTGTGGTGTTAGCTTTGGGGAATTGGTGTATTCTGAAATGTTTACTGAAGGACAAAAGAAATTTATTTGGTGGGGTATGCTTTTAGTAAGAAGCATAGTTCATTATTTTCTAATTATTTGAAAACATATAATATGCATAAAGTACAGAGGATAACTCCCCAAAAGTCATGAAGCTAACTGTTTAAGGTAACAAAGAATGTGTTGGGTTTCAATAATAGCCTGGTGGCTCAGAGGTTAAAGCGTCTGCCTGCAATGCGGGAGACCTGGGTCCGATCCCTGGGTTGGGAAGATCCCCTGGAGAGGGAAATGGCAGCCCACTCCAGTATTTTTGCTTGGAGAATCCCATGGACAGAGGAGCTTGGTGGGCTACAGTCCACGGGTCTCAAAGAGTCGGACACGACTGAGCGACTTCACTTTCACTTTCCTTTTGAAGTGTTTATGTAAAAACATAAATTTTTAAAAGTGTGCGTATATTTTTAGGATACTCCTTTATTCTTAAACCTGGTATGACTAAGTAGAAGTGGGGAGATAAAACAATATTTTAAGTACCTCCTCAATAAATGCTCAGGACTGTGATTTAGGTTTTTCAACTCGTGCTGCCTGTGTTGGCTCCTCTCATGGGGTATACGCTGGGAATCAGAAATCCTTTCTTTCAGTTCCTTAAATCCTGGGACCTGGTGAAGCATGGTAGTGTTTTTGGAAATTAGTCTGTCCAAAGCTATTGTTAATTTAAATTACTTTCAAGACATCTTTTATGCCAGAAGAAACCCTGGCATTATGCAATGCCTTTTACATAGATCAGGTAATTCTGGAGATGAAATAGTAACTAGGTAGAGTTTTATTATCTCTCTCCTTAAAGTGAGACACTAATGGCCAGAGTTGCACAGATAGTAAATGGTGAAGATACGTTTCAACTTCAGTCCAGTAAAATTCACTTTCAGTTAAACCATGAAAATGTGATTAGGTATAGGAAAACCATGAGAAAGATGAAAATAAAGAATTTAGGAAAATAAATATAAGAATTAATGTGAAAAATACATCTGTTGCTAATAAAATAGGCTATTAATTTTAAAGCTTATAATTTTAATATGTAATTTTCTCCCTCTGCATTTATATGTTCTGTGGATATATTTTAGCCAATTAGTCTGAAAAATATTTTTCAGAATATTTACACTATCCATTTATTTCCCACAAATGCTGTTTTAATCAACATTTGCAATTTATAAAGTCATTTTCTCAAATGAAATTAATACATAGACATCTTATAAAGGTACATATAAATTAAATGTATTATAAATGCATTTATACATTTGTATATTATTATTTTATAATTCTACATTTAAGAATATATCAAGCATTTTTTAAAAAAAATTCTATTTGTATCACCTTGAGGATTGAGATGAAATGGCAATGTAGGTGTAAGACTATAGGAATTTTTCTCTGAAAATATTTCATTCTCCTTGAAAGAATTTACCTTTGCAATTTTTAATATTATACAAGTTAAAGTGTGACTATGGCTTGTCTAAAAATGTATTGTAAAACGTTTATTTTACTGGCAAGAAGCATATTCTTGTTTATTATTCTTTTATTGAGTAAATGCATTTTCTTAAGTTTACTCATAGAGCTTAGCTAATGATCGGTAAGAGCCACATTTCTATGGATGAGTAAAGAAGCCAGAGAGAGAAATGTCCTACTCATGAAATTTTTGCAGAGGAGTCACTTAGATCCTGTTTATTGTTTTCTTGATGTATAGTTGGGACTATTGAAATTGACTTTACTGCCGTAAAAATGACCCTCTGAGGCCCAACCTTACTCCTCTGGGTCTTCCTGAAAGATAGAGAAGACAGAATGAGAAGAGAGGATAACTCCTTCTCGTCTTGAAGCTTTATTTATCCCCTAGAGCCGCAAGAAGGTTCTACCCAGAGGGTGAAGGTGGAGGAGGGAATGCTTTCCTTTTCTTGATTTACACAGTAAAGAGACTTCCTTTCATCTTTTTAAGTGCTTGGTAATAAAGAATGCTTAATTAAGCCCAGTTATGCTTAGATAGCAAGAGCTGAAATAAAGATCTGTGTAAACCATTGGAATTTGTCTGCAGTAGTCATTGTGTAGAAGCAATATTGCATAGTGAAATTTTGGTCCACTGTAATCATTCAGTGGAAACAGTACACTAAGCCTAAGGTGACAGTTGTTTTGATTTTTAGATTATACGAAAGCAGCAAGCTACATTTTAGCTCTTTTGACTTGTTTCAGCGGTCCTTTAATTTTAATTGTTAAAGATATTTTCACATAGATGTGTGCTTACTCCTGTATATTCAAGCTCTTCCTTTCCACTGATTTCTTTCTTTCTGCCTATTTTGAGTATTCTACTCAAAATATCTTCTAAAAGAAGACAAAAACCAGGCAGACAAGCAGACCTTCTTGAAATGTTCCTGTCCTTTAAGACTTTGTTTTCCTGTTAGGGTGCGTTTTGTGAAGGACAGTTAGCCCTTCTTATATGCTAGTCATTTCTAAACTTAGTTTGCTTCTGGGCTGAATACTCCCTCTCCCGTGAAAAGATTCTCATTTTCATTATTGATTAGTTCCCATTACCCAAGTCCAAAGACCCATCTTAAGTTTTCTTTGATTTCTCCCTGATATTTGTAACTAGTTAATAATACCTTGGCCACCTCATGTGAAGAGTTGACTCATTGGAAAAGACTCTGATGCTGGGAGGGATTGGGGGCAGGAGGAGAAGGGGACGACAGAGGATGAGATGGCTGGATGGCATCACCGACTGAATGGATGTGAGTTTGAGTGAACTCCGGGAGTTGGTGATGGACAGGGAGGCCTGGCGTGCTGCAGTTCATGGGGTCACCAAGCGTCGGACATGACTGAGCGACTGAAGTGATTAATACTCTACTCCTCAAATTTTGTTCCTCCTTTGGCTTTTTGGAGCTTAACTTTATCAGCACAAGTATAATCTTTTTGTCAGTAGACAGTTCCCACAGAAGGCAGGCATACTTAATTTGTCCGTATGTGCTCGTGTGGTGGCTCAGATGGTAAAGAGTCTGCCTGCAACGGGGGAGACCTGGGTTTGATCCTGGGTTGAGAAGAGCCTCTGGAGGAGGGCATGGCAACCCACTTCAGTATTATTTCCTGGAGCATCTCCATGGACAGAGGAGCCTGGCAGGCTGCAGTCTGTGGGATCTCAGAGAGTCGGACACGACTGAGCGACTAAGCACAGCACAATTTGTCTGTATAGCTTCTCCTCTTATTGTTTCTAACTTCTGCTTTCTACAAATTCACCTCATTAAATAATTCGTAACAAAATGTATTCGTCCCTTTTATCTGTTTCACCTCAGAAATCTATCTTGAACCTGTTTCCTTTTTCCATCCTCACGGCTGCTGCCCTGGCTTTAACTCATGGCTTCATCCTCTCTTGCCTAGTTGATTGGGATATACTCTATTCAGTTTTTTTTCCCTCCCAAAATTACTTCCTTGTCATCAATTAGAATTCATAAAAAGGTGTTTATTATGTCCCTACCATGTTTACAACTTTTCTTGGATACCCATGGTGAACACAGACTACATAATGTTTCTTACGGCATCTAAGACCATTCCCTATTTGGACCCAATTCGTTGCTCATCATTTACATCACAAGTGACATGCCTGGGTCTCCTGCATGGCAGGCCGATCCTTTACTGTCTGAGCTACCAGGGAAGCAGAAGTGCAGTAACATGCCACCGCTTTCCATACCGTGGTTTAACCCTCAAAGTATGCAAAATTGGCTCCACTCTGTCTCAGATTAGTAGAGTCTATTAACACTCTGTACATTTGCCACTTTTTCTCCTTCCCTGGAAAATCAGTTTTGTTGCTTCAGAGATAAACGTTATGATCATTGCATTAGACCCGGTTTACTTTAGTTTAACAGAAGTTTTATAGGAACTCTCTATTGGGCTTCCCTGGTGGCTCAGAGGTTAAAGCGTCTGCCTGCAATGCAGGAGACCTGGGTTCGATCCCTGGGTCGGGAAGATCACCTGGAGAAGGAAATGGCAACCCACTCCAGTATTCTTGCCTGGAGAATCCCATGGACGGAGGGGATTCAGTCTGGTGGACTGGTAGGCTACAGTCCACGGGGTCGCAAAGAGTCGGACACGACTGAGCAACTTCACTTTCACTTTCTAAGTGCATAAGGGGCTTCACTGGGTAAAGAATCCACCTGCAATTCAGGAGACCCCAGTTCGATTCCTCCGTCAGGAAGATCCGCTGGAGAAGGGGTGGGCTACCCACTTCAGTATTCTTGGGCTTCCCTTGTGGCTCGGCCAGTGAAGGATTCTATCTATATTTGTCATGTTAGCTGATTTTTCATGGGTCTTACCTATTCTGTGTGTTCAATAAATGTTGGTTAGATGCATGTAGAGAAGACTGTGTGTGTGCTCAGTCTCGGCCAACTCTTTCATGACCCCGTGGCTATAGCTGCCAGATTTTTCTGTCCATGGGATTTTTCAGGCAAAAACACAGGAATGGGTTGCCACTTCCTCCTCCAGGAGGTCTTCCTGACCCAGGGATCAAACCCGTGTCTTCTGCATCTCCTGCATTAGCAGGTGGATTCTTTACCACTGAGCCCACTGAATTTCTCAAACCGGACATAATATATTACATTATTTTATAATTTATATGTTTACTTGTGTTTAAAATTTTTAAAATAACTATGTAAATACTATGGTGTTTACTTAGAGATTTTGTCACAAACTAGGTGACCCTGGACATGAGACCTAACTTCTTAGGCTTTTTTCATCCATGAATTGAAGAGATTAGACAAAATGCTTTGAAACTGCTTTATAGCTCTAAAATTTAATTTTCTGTTAACGTGTAATAGACAAAAAACAATTGGAATACATTTACTTGGTATATTTAAGGTAACAATATCACTTTTAAACCATGTCCTGTTAAATTTGAAAAATCTTTATTTATTTTCAATTAACTGGTATGGACAAGAATACATATATCTATTCCAGTTCTTATATATGTTAGATTTATTGAAATTAACAGTTTAGGTTTATTAATTAAATGATGAATAATTACTTAAAGAGAAAGAACACATGGCTTAAAATCAGATCTCTGTAATGTGACTGTATCGTTTAAATAGTAAGAGAGTACTATTTATTTCATTAACATTAGTTGACATTAAGTGAATTATTGGATTTAGTTTAGTATCCAAATTTTTTTTATTTTTACATGCAAATAAATTATTTCAACTGCAATTATAGCCCCAAAGCTTAAATTATTTAGGAATCTTTAGACATAGGCGACTTAGCAGCAGCAGCAGCAGACATAGGTTATGACATTTATGTAATCCAACTTATAAGTGATTTTGCCCTGTTGAAAAAAAAATTACTATTTCTTATGTGGTGTAAGGAGTGCATTATAGTTTTAACTTCGTCTTTGTAGGAAAATATTAATTTTTACTATACCAGACATCCTATAAAATCAAAATTTGTAGTATAACTTAAGGCAAACTAGAAATTTTATTATGATACTTTAAACATTGGCTACCTATAAAAAATAGGGCCAGATGGTAAAGATAAAAAAAGCCATAAAGAAGGCTGAGAAGAAAATATTACTATTGTAAAGTTAGGGCTTCTTGAATTATTCTTATATTTCTATAAAAAAGGAATAACGTCTTATTTTTAAGAGATGGACATTGGTATCAAGTGTTGCGAGATGAGATTTTCATAACTGTGTTTCTCATTCTGAATAATTGGTGCAAATGGGGTTTGTAGCAAATGGAAAACAAAAATGTGATTTCATTAAGTTAGTCATGAAAAGCCTGATCATATGGAATGCTGTCTTTGAGCATTTATGCAATTAAAAATTCAGAGCAAACAAGTAACTGGCAATATCATGCTTATTTATAATATTATAAAATAGAATTTATAAACATTAAGTAATCAACTTTAAGTAAACTCACTTGCTTAGTTTCTAAGACGTTAGATCAAATGGGCTTCACCTGAGGCACACTAATACACTGAAGGAGTGCACTCACACTGCTGTTGAATCTTTCGTTTTGGGGGTCTTTTGAAGAAACGGCCAAAAAATATTGATTGTTACTGTTTCCAGCCCCACTGGGGGTTCATTGAATCCAGTGATTCAGTCTTGCATTACCAATGAAGTCTATTTTTCAAATACTGATAATTATATTTAATTTTGTGCTTTGTTTTCATAATGTAAACTCTAGCTAATAAAATAAAATTAGTGGGTAAAGGTTATTATATGCTCAAATAGTAAAGAAATTCACTGGTATTAGTTTCCCTTTTCCATCTATCTAGTTGCCTGTGTTATTTGGGAAAATATACACACAATTTCATCAGTTTTATATAACTTTTATAGCATATTGGTGCTATGCTACACACATGTGTGTATAGTGGAGTGTATACACTCAGAATCCAAATAACATACCAAAAACTTTTGCCTGGAGTAAAAGTTGTAAATGGTGTACTTTAATTTGAGGTTAAGTCCTCAAAATTCAAACGTGGAACTTCAAAATTTAAGAGAATGTATGGCAAAACCAATACAGTATTGTAAAGTAAAAAAATAAAAAAAAAAAAGAGAACATTTCTGATCAGTTAAATTCAAAATTAAAAGGCTATACACCCTGTCACAGGAAGTAAACTTGCAAATGACATTTTTGAGCATAATTTCTATTGCCATCTCAAAGGCCACGTTTGAAAGCATCTGTCTTGTTGAAAATAATTACTAATGCTGACAATAGCAAGCAAAAATTCAATGGGAAGAAATCATAACCTAATAACAGTAACAAAAAGTTAACATTTCTGTATCTTCTTTTTAACATAATTTAGAGAAATATTTGTTGTCTTCCTAATACAATTAGCTGAAACACTTACTATACTTCTTGATCAGAAGACTCTAGTATACTCAAGCTTTTTTCCAGGAAATGAAAAGTTATAATTATTTCAAGAAAAATTGGGATGCTTTATTCCAACAGTCACAGCCAAAACATGGAGCCGAGTCACAAAAACTAAAAGATGCTATGGGGAGGTGATGCTGCTTATCCAACTTGGCAGGGTTAGCTGAACAACCTTTTAGAATCTACAAAGAGAGATTGGATCTTATAGCACTTTAGAGTACTGAAGTAATGGAATAAAAGAACAAAGGAGCTAATGACAGCTCATTTCAAAGTAGAATCTAAGAAAGATTAAGGGACATGCGTATCAGTTTTTGCTTCTCAGTATTTATTTACCTTGGAATCAGTCTTGTTGTTCCGTCACTTAGTCGTGTCTGACTCTCTGCGACCCCATGGACTGTTGCCCATGGACTGTCCATGGGATTTTTGGGGCAAGAGTACTGAAATGGGTTGTAATTTCCTTTTCCAGAGGATCTTCCCAACCCAGAGATCAAACCCACGTCTCCTGTGTTTCCTGCATTACAGGCAGATTCTTTACCTAGTGAGCCGTCAGGGAAGCCCTGGAATCAGTCTGGTTTTAACAATTTAATAATAGTTTCAAATGTGATGGGTAGTTTTTGTTTTTAAGATTGTATCCCTACTGTTAGGAACTTATAGTTGGGAAATCATTTTTTTAACACCAAGAAAGTGAAAATTATGTAATTTTAGTTGGAATGTTTCAAAAATCATCCACATTATTGTGAATCATATGTTGGGCAAAAATAATAATTGATTGTGAAAATTAATACATTGGCATGCTAAGGAAGTGTAGGCATTCTTGACCAGTTTTGCTTCTGCATCTAATTTTCCTCATTCAGCTTCTAACCTGCCTGAACATGTTTGTCATAAATTGTGACAGAATTTGTCCTGTCTCTGGTGTACAGGTCTCTTCTGCCAGAATGTTTAAAAAGAAGCTTAAGGATCTCAAACATTTTCTTGAATTTACCACCAGCATTGTCAATGATTGCTTATTGAATGAAGTATTTGAGGTGATTCAGTTCATGAAATGACAAGCTACTGCTTATTCATATCTGCTTCTCCTTCCAGCCTAAGCCTATTGCTAATACACTCCTATCACTGTCCTTTCAATCTGGATGTCGAAGATGACTTCTGTGTGAAGAAGAATTTCCCTTCGAGGCTCAGACAAGGCAGGTAGATGCTCTGAGAAGGCTAATAATTTTGCTCCAATTCAAACCAAGTTTCTAATATATACATTGAACATTGAATAACTTCTAATTTCCAACTTTTTATTATACTCACTCAATATGGAATGTTTTCCATCTCATTGCACTGCAGTTTTTTCTTGCTTGAAGATCAACACCCCATTATTTATCAGTTACCTTCCACACCTGACTCTGACTGTGTGTCCTTACTTTTTGATCTCATTCCATATTATATGTTCCCACTTTCTCAACATCTGTTCTAACTCCCTCCTGTGCCTACAACAACCTGGACTGTGATGCTCTTCTCTTTTATCACGTGGTCCCGTGAAACCCACAATGCACTCTGACTATGAATTAACCAGTTCAGTATTGAGGACTGAATTATGTCTCCTGATCGACCCTGCAAATTCCTATATTGAAGCCCTAACTGTTAATATGACTGTATTTGGGGACAGAGCCTTTAAGCAAGTAATTAAGGTTAAATGAGGCCATATTGGTGGAACTCTAGTCCAACAAGACTATTATCTTTTTATGAGAAGAGGAAGAGCTACCAGGAATGAGCAGACACAAAAGAAAGACCTCGTCAGGACACAGGGAGAAGGTAGCCATCTGCAAGCCAGGAAGGGAGGTCTTATCAGAAACAACCTGCCTTTCTGTTGTACTTCTGGCCTCCAGAATTGCAAGAAATAAATTTCTGATGTTTTGTTTAAGTCACCTAGCCTGTGGACCAGACTGATATAGCTTATAGCTCACTTTCCTGTCATTCTTCCACCTCCTTGCCTAAATGAAACCTAACTTTTCCTGAGATTGCTTTTAATTAGCAGAACCTCCTTTTGCCATTTCTTGAAAAGAGGTGCTTTTCACTTTTTTCTCCGCTGCCAAGTTTATACATGTTCTGAAGCTTTCCTCATTTGAAGGAAGGTTTGTCCCTGTAGGTTATACATTTAGACTGTCCCTTTTCATTGAAATTACCCAGAGAATTTTTGAATCTCTTTCAGTCTTTCTTGTTAACATTAGGTTTTTCCACCTAGATTTCTTTTAGTAAAAATTATTCTCTGCATTCGGAGAAGGCACTGGCAACCCACTCCAGCACTCTTGCCTGGAGAATCCCATGGATGGAGGAGCCTGGTAGGCTGCAGTCCATGGGGTCGCGAAGAGTTGGACATGACTGAGCGACTTCACTGTTCCCTTTCATGCATTGGAGGAGGAAATGGAAACCTACTCCAGGGTTCTTGCCTGGAGAATCCCAGGGACGGGAGAGCCTGGCGGGCTGCCGTCTCTGGGGTCACACAGAGTCGGGCACTACTGAAGCGACTTAGCAGCAGCAGCAGCAGCAGCATTCTCTGCATTGGTATCTGCACAGACTCTCAGTTCTTGAATCAGTCATTTTCAGAGCCCTTTAATTCCACTCTCCATGCGTTATGATTGTCTTGGGGTTGTTTTGTATAAAGGCCCTGCACTCTGGGCAGAGAAAGGCTGTGGTGGTTTAAAAATGTTCCCCTAATTCCTGATATTTCTCTCTTCAAAAATGGTGTTTGATTTTTCTTTTTTGAAAGTGGGCTGGATTTAGTGATTTGTTTCTAACAGACAATGTGGAAAAAGTGATGGTGCATAAAGTAGCTTCTGAGACTAGGTCACAAAAAACATCACATTTTCCTCCTTGTTTTCTCTCTCTCTTGTATTCCTCATGGATCCCTGGTGTGGGCAGATGTTTTAAAGGCCCTCAAGGCCACGTGGAAAGGGGCCCACATGGTAAGAAACTAAGGCCTTCTCTCAATAGACAATAAGAATAGAGGTCTCCTGGAAACAGACTATGACTGTGCTACCTTAGAAATAGATATGCCAGCCCCAGGTAAGCCTGAAGTAACCACAGCTCCTAGCTGAAATCTTAACTACAATTTCAAGGAGAAGCCCTGTGCCAGAACCACCCAGGTAGGTAACCCTGACTGATATGAAATTGGGATAATAAATATCTGTTACTTTGCTAAGTTTGAGATAATATTCACATAGCCATAGATAACTATAATAACTTTGGTGTCTGGAAGCATGGGAATAAGGAGATTAATTAAAGACTGGTGATTTCTCAAAGGGATGATTGCCTCCTGACTCCAGTGAGTTGGTGAATTAGACTCTGAAGTGAGAAGGAAAAGGAAGGGCTAACATGAGCTCTCAGTTTTCACTTGAATACTTGAGTGCCAGTGTTCCAGGGCTTCCCAGGTGATGCCGTGGTAAAGAATCTGCCTGCAATGCAGAAGACGCAAGAGATGTGGCTTTAATCCCTGGGTCAGGAAAAATCCCCTGGAGAAGGAAATGGCAGTCCACTCCAGTATTCTTAACTGGAAAATTCTATGGACAGAGGAGCCTGGCGGGCTGCAGTCTATGGGTCACAAAGAGTCAGACACAACTGAGCACACACACACACACACACACACACACACACATACACACACACACAAACACACACCAGTTTTCTCAGTTCAGTTCATTTGCTCAGTTGTATCCCACTCTTTGTGACCCCATGGACTACAACATGCCAGGCCTCCCTGTTCATTACCAACTCCTGGAGTTTACTCAGACTCATGTCCATTGAGTCGGTGATGCCATCTGACCATCTCATCCTCTGTCATCCCCTTCTCCTCTTGCCCTCAATCTTTCCCAGCATAAGGGTCTTTTCCAGTGAGTCAGTTCTTCGCGTCAGGTGGCCAAAGTATTGGAGTTTCAGCTTCAGCATCAATCCTTCCAATGAATATTCAGGACTGTAGGACTGACTGGTTAGATCTGTCTACTGAGATATCTACCAGTGTTCTTTCTACTGAGATAAAGAGGAAGAGAGAAAGAACAGATCAGAGAGAAATTAAAAAATTTGGTGAACTTACTTGACATCATATCTAGTGACAATGACAAGAAAGCCATTGAGCAAGAATGCAGTCTAGAGTTCAGCAAGGCCAGAGCTGGGAATATAAGTTTGGAATCAGAAGCAAATGGATGAATTTTTAATCATTGGATCATATGAGGTCACCTAGATATATAAACAGGTCTGCAGCCAAGTTGCATGTTGTTCCATCATTTGGAGATCAAGTGGAAGAGAGGACCTTTCAAAGAAAACCGGAAAGTATTGTCCAGAGAAGTAGGGAGAAAATCAGAAGGACATGGTAGACTGGAAATCATTTACTGTACATATCTCAAAGAGAGAGGACCTTTAGTGTTTACTGCTTTTGAGGATGAGAACATGAAAATATTCATTCAAATTGGCTTGCAACTGATGACCTCTATGAGAGTTGGGTGCTCTAACTGGAGAAATATGAGGTGGGTGGATGGCTGACTTTTACATATTTTGTCTCTTTCTTATTGAATGAACTATTTTTATCTCTATCTGAAGCATTTATTTTTTTATATCCCCCCACAAATACATGCTCTTTGTATATAAGAACTTGTCTTGGTTTTTCCAAAATCTCAGGCAGAGAGGCTTCAACTTAATAGTCGAACAAGAAACATTTACCAAATTGAATTAGACTCTTGCACAATTAATAAAATTGCAGAACAGAGAAGAAACAAAACAGTATGTCATTAAATATATTCAGTGAAGGATTACTGTAACCATTTGAGAAGGACATTTTTGTATGGGGGTTCCTTCTCCAATCCTAGTTCTTTCAAAATTTACTGTCTTAAAGAAATTTTCACATTTATAAAATCAAAATCAACAAAGCATGTTGAATGTGCAAAAGCTGTTAAAATGGCATTAGATGGCTGATTTGCTTAGCATTCCTAAAATGTGTCCCTGATTCAAACAAAGCAAAACAAAAGTGACAAAGCAGAACAAAACAAAACCTAGATAAACCTTGAGCTGTTGCCAGATTATTGAAGCTCTAAAAACAAGAAATAAAGTGATAAAAAATGAGACATCAACAAAAACATAAAGTACAGGTCAAAGTTACCTTTTCCTGATTAACTAAGGACTTTTAGCACATAGTTTAAATGTTTTACCTTTAAGAATGAAACCAATTCAAATTTTGAGTGTCATTTTAAAGCATACAGAATTTTTAAGATTCTACAATGTGGAAAAGAGACACTTTGGGTTTCTTTCTAAGTCAGCACCATGCAAGCTCAAGAGAATATTAACTGTAGGATTTTCTAGCTCTATTAAATATTCAGAAGCTTCCCTTCATTGTCTCTCTGTCAAGGGCAAGTCCTATAAACCTTGCTCTGCAAAGTCTAAATGAGCTAAATAACCTGTGAAAACAACCATTTCTTTCTCTAGCTAAAAAATAGATTTTTAACAAATATGTAAAGGAGAAGAACCTAGCTCATAGTTGTCCACTCATGCAAGCTTCAGACTTTTTAAAGATGCTCTAGGAGCAAAATGTATGATTTGTCCAAATAATGAACACACAGTTGCTTTCTAGCCTGAAACCTCTTTGCTTAGTTATTTTTGCTTATGAAGAATCAGCATTTGGTTATTATTCTATTTATTTTATAAGGACCTTGAAAAAGTACTATATAAAAAGACCCATAAGAGAAATCAGGAATAAAGTTTAGGAATTTTATTTTTGTGGCTTAGCTACTTTTGCACTATTGATGACCCAAGTTTAGCATGTTTCTGTGCATGAGTGTTTGTACATATATATGTGTATAAAATGCTATTTGTTGGAATATTGTAATACTTATTTTCTAAATATTTGTATTCAGTATAGTTGAAGATTCTTGTCTTAATAAGAGATAAATTCAGAGAATCAATTCATGTTAGAAAACAGAGCTTTGACCTTAGTCTCTGCAACTTTTCTTTAAAATGGGATAATGAAATCTACTTACAATATGGTTGCAGGATTAAAACAGATGTTAATTTTTTTTTAGGACAGATATCCTCATTGAATTTTACCTATTATAGTAGTATTGCTTTTTTTTAAATTTTTGTTTTTATTATTTTTAGTTGCTGCCTTTTATATGACAAAGACGGTATTGCTCTTGACATCTTAAAACTAATCCTAGTTGTTTTTTTTTTTTTTTTTTTTAAATCACTCATTAATCCTACAAACTGTCATTGGTGGTACTGCCCTCAATTTCCTAGTTTCCTGATGCCGCTGAAGACAGTGAATACTGAATTAGATTTGGGAGGTGGAATTAGTTAAAAATGGTATAAAATAATTGTGTAGTTACCATGGACAGGAACTTGGGCAAACTCGGAGATGATGAGGTACAGGAAGGCCTGGCGTTCTTCAGTCCAGGGGGTCACAAAGAGTCAGACGCAGCTGAGTGACTGAACAACAGCAAGTTACCATATTTTGCTGATTGGTTATGGATCGAAAATGTCTATGATTTGGACAGTTTCAGTGATCATATTTGGGATATTTGGTATTAGCTTTCATGACTAAGCTCTTGACTTCACAGTTTCAAAAATGTGGTCTGCTGCTGTATTAGCTGAATAACTTTTTTACATTTTTCAGAGCTAGCCCGTTTTGTTTATTCCTATAGCAAGTCGAGCAAAAATTTAAAATCTGTAATAATCCCTATGAGCAAAACTGACTTACCCTTGTGAAAGCAGTAATTTGTGTGTGTGTGTGTTTATTTACAACTCATACTTCTCAGTACCCACAGTTTGTTAATCCCTTGAAATCTATTCTCTCCTTTTTCTTCACTAGAAGTACTCAATAAGGGAAACTAGTGATGCCCTAATTATCTCATCCAGAAGACCTTTCTCCATTTCTATCGTCTTTGAAGTCTGCGGAAATTGACATTTTAATCCCTCTCCCTTGAATCTTCCTCTTTCTCTTTTCATCTCTGACATTGCCCTGCTCTTGTCACTCAGATGTTCCTTTATTAGTCTTAGTTTATACTTTTCTTTCCAATCTGTTATGTGTGTTGTTTTCATAAGCCTTTTTAAACATCCATTTGAAGGAAGTGGCTGCGTGTAAATAAGTGAACCCAAGTGGTGGTAAACTTTATGTTTGCTGTGAGCATATTCTTTGCTATTGCCAATATTTATTAAGCACCAACTCAATGACATTGAAATAAAAGAGGAACGAAGATTTCTGCTGTCACAAGCTTATATTCAACCAAAGGAACAGAAATAAAATATTGTAGAAATGAGGGAGGTGGTATAGGAGAGATATGAACAGGAACCTATCAAGAAAGTATTTAATTTTGCCTCAGATTTTTAGGGATTTATTTCAAAGACCAAGTGATCTCTGAGTTGAGTCTAGAATATTAAGTGGTTCTTGCCAGTCATACAGAGCAAAGAGATGCATGTACAAATGCATGAGGATTGAAGTGTCTGGTGCATCATGGAGGATAGGGAGGTTCACAGTAGACAAGTGTGTAAGGTCTACATAAAGCAATTTTTTGAATGACATATTAAGAACATAGTGTGTTATCCTGTAATTGAGAGCCATTAAACGTTTAAGCAGATGAGTGACATAATTACATTTGTTCCCTTAAAGGGATGCTTATTCCTAGTAATCAAGGACAAGCTCATTAAAGGCAAATTAAAAGCTAAACCACCGGCACTGGGAATAGAGAGACAGGAGAAAAATACTAGAGAAATTTTAAGTCTGAGAAACTATAAGACTCAGTGATTCAACAGCTGAAGGTGTTGGGAAAATAAATAAGGAATCTAGGTACCAAGTTGGTTAACGGTCAAATGATAGTTCAAAATAACAGAAAATATTAGTTAGTTCAGTCGCTCAGTTGTGTCTGACTCTTTGTGATCCCATGGACTGCAGCACACCAGGCTTCCTTGTCCATCACCAGCTCCTGGAGCCTACCCAAACTCAGGTGCATGCCATCAGTGATGCCATCCCACCATCTCATCCTCTGTTGTCCCCTTCTCCTTCTGCCTTCAATCTTTCCCAGCATTAGGGTCTTTTCCAATGAGTTGGTTCATCACATCAGGTAGCCAAAGTATTGGAGTTTCAGCTTCAGCATCAATCCTTCCAATGAATATTCAGGACCAATTTCCTTTAGGATGGACTGGTTGGATCTTTGCTGTCCAAGGGACTCTCCAGAGTCTTCTCCAACACCACAGTTCAAAAGCATCAATTCTTTGGCACTCAGCTTTCTTTATAGTCCAACTCTCACATCCATGCATGACTACTGGAAAAACCATAGCTTTGACTAGACCATGGACTTTTGTTGGTAAAGTAATAGCTCTGATTTTAATATGCTGTCTAAGTTGGTCATAGCTTTTCTTCCAAAAAGCAGGTGTCTTAATTTCATGGCTGCAGTCACCATCTGCAGTGATTTTGGAGCCCTCAAAATAAAGTCTCTCACTGTTACCATTCTTTCCCCATCTATTTGCCATGAAATAATGGGATCAGATGCCATGACCTTAGTTTTCTAAATGTTAAATTTTAAGCCACCTTTTTCACTCTCCTCTTTCAATTTCATCAAGAGGCTCTTAAGTTCTTCTTCGCTTTCTGCCATAAGGGTGGTGTCATCTGCATATCTGAGGTTATTGATATTTCTTCATGCAATCTTGATTCCATCTTGTGCTTCATCCAGCCCGGCATGTCTCATGATGTACTCTGCATATAAGTTTAATAAACAGAGTGACAATATACAGCCTTGATGTACTCCTTTTCTTATTTGGAACCTGTCTGTTGTTCCATGTCCAGTTCTAACTGTTTGATGTACTCCTTTTCCTATTTGGAACCGGTCTATTGTTCCATGTCCAGTTCTAACTGTTGCATCTTGTCCTGCATACTGATTTCTCAGGAGGCAGGTCAGGTGGTCTGGTATTCCCATCTCTTTAAAAATTTCCCACAGTTTGTTGGCAAATGATGGTTCAAAATAACAGAAAATATAATAGAATAGAAATATCAGGTTTGAATGTATATTAGGCAAGTACAGTTTGAAGTTCCTTTGAAACCTTCAGTAATACAATGTATAACATCTACTCTGATGGTTAATTTTATGTGTCAGCTAGGATAAGGAATGCCCTAATCACTGGTAAAACATTATTTCTGAATGTGTTTCTGGAATAAGTTAACATTTTAGTTTATCCACTGACTGAACAAGATCAGTGGACCAGTGTGGATGGACTGTTGAGGGTCAAAAAACCAGAAGGGTGAATTAGCTCTCTGCTTGTTTGGAGACATCCATCTTCTCCTGCCCTGGGACATTTGGACACATGGTTCCTGGACCACCAGACTCAGACTGGGGCTTACATCATTGGCTACTCTAATTCTGAGACTACAAAACTTGAACTGGGACTCTACTGGCTTTTTAAAGCCTTCATCTGGCAGATAGCAGATCATGGGGCTTCTCAACCTCAGCAATATTGTGAGCCAATCCCTCATAATAAATCTCTTTTTATATACCTAGATATATTGTATTGATTCTGTTTCTCTAGAGAACCTGGACCAAGAGAGTTATTGTTTTGATTACCTCCATATTACTTGTTATTTAATTGAGATGGAAGAATTGTATGGATTTGGAGAACTACAAGTCACAAAGGAAAAAGTATAAGCTGAAGATTAATATTTCATGCATTGGTGGTAATTGGAATTGTGGAAATAAATAAGCTTACCAGATTTCCAGAGATTTCAATACATAATCAGTGGATGCAAGTATTTCTGATTATTCCAGATTTCTGTGAATACCAAGAACTCCTTAGATTAGAGCTCAGTTCATGTGTGATAGTTTTAAAATTATTAACGTAATAAATGCATGATTTATTTATTTTATAATGTAATAAAGCATATAATTCTATTAAAGATCACCTTGGAGAACTAGTGATCTTGTGTAGAGTCACAAAGAAAGAGAAAAGTGAAAAAGCTGGCTTAAAACTCAACATTCACAAAACAAAGATCATGGCATGTTGTCCCATTACTTCATGGAAATAGATGCAGAAAAAATGGAGACAGTGACAGACTTTATTTTCTTGGACTCCAAAATCACTGTGGATGGTGACTCCAGGCATAAAATTGAAAGACACTTGCTCCTTGGAAGAAGAGCAATGACAAAACTTGACAGCATATTAAAAAGCAGAGACATTACTTTGGCGACAAAAGTCCATATAGTCAAAACTATGGTTTTTCCAGTAGTCTTGTATTGATGTGAGAGCTGAACAATGAAAAAGGCTGAGCATCGAAGAATGCCTTCAAACCGTGGTGCTGGAGAAGACTCTTAAGAGTCCCTTGATCAGCAAGGAGATCCAACCAGTCTATACTAAAGGAAATCAGTCCTGAATATTCATTGGAAGGACTGATGCTGAAGCTGAAGTTCCAGTACTTTGGCCACCTGATGTGAAGAGCCAACTCCTTCGAAGAGACTCTGATGCTGGCAAAGATTGAAGGCAGGAGGAGAAGGGGACGACAGAGGATGAAATTGTTGGATGGCATCACTGACTCAATGGACATGGGCAAACTCCAGGAGATGGTGAAGGACAGGGAAGCCCGACATGCTGAAATTCATGAGCTCACAAAGAGTCAGACACAGCTGAGCAACTGAACACCAACAATAGAGTCATTGGTGAGTCCTATTAGTTATTATAGAAGGATCGAGAGATACCTGTTTTCCTGGATTAGGACATGACTCAGTGATATAAGCAAACATTTTTAATAAAAATAATTTTTTAAAAGAATAGCATCTCTGAAAGAAAAAAAATGTGAGAAGAGTGGCATCATTTTACATTTTTGCAAATCTCATGTCTGACTTACTAGAAGATGGCTGGATTCTCATATCTCCTTGTGCATTCAGTCTGTTGTAACACACCATGTCATGTAGCCTCTAGAAAACTTCTCTGTAAACTGGTGAGACAATGACAATGAAAAATGCCAAAATTATTTTAATATTATTACAAAGTCAATTTTGATTTTATAGACCAAGGCAAAGTTCTAAGGACCTCTATAAATCCACAGGCTATACTCTGATAGCTGTATCTGTGTATCGCAGAGGTAGACAGGTGTGCGTGTCATTGGGTAGAGTGTGTTTTAACCACAGTGCTATAGTGTTGAAAGAAGCATTTTTATCAGAGTCAGTGAATCTCTGGCAGGTGTTTCCAAACTAGTCACCTTCCTTCACCTTCATCTAATCCTCCCATCACCTCCCTCACTTTCAACTAAGTAAAATCAAGGACTCTTAAGTAATTCATTTTGGAAAGTAGTTGCTAGTCTAAAGAAAGATGTACTGGGGTTCATGTGATATGGGGATTAAAATCTGCCTGTGTCTAGGTAATCCTAGATCATTGTTGCATGCATCATATCATTTCAAGGCAAGCTGAATCATTTAAAAAATAAATTTAAGGCAAATCAATATATGCTAAAGATGGAAAATTTGGTTTGAGGAGAGTTTTCAATGATTGGCATCTAAGGTATACAATTCATGTTTATGTTTTGAAATGACAATATGTGATCTGTTATTCTTATGACTGAAAAGGCATAGAATTTTTCTTTAGTCTAATGAAAGAGTTGTAAAAATTATCTTCACAAAGTGTATTAATGACACAGTTTAGATTGTATTGTGAGACTTAGAGAAGTAAAATGACATTGTATATTCATATCTGATGACTTAATTCTAGTTCTCTATCTTTGAATAACACAATCCATTATGATGATACTAATATTATACACAGGCCTCTTTTGCCTGTATCCTGGAAAATTATATTTGGGTGTGAGTGACTAGGGCTTGATTATAAACAAACAACTAAAATTTCAGTGAAATCAGTCTATTGCAAAGAAAGTGTAGAGAGAATCATGTATATGTTGGATAAAGATACCAAAAAACATGATGGAAGATATTTATTAGGGATCACGTAAGTCTCAGTAGCCAAAAGTAATATTTTGGTATATTTTCTTGATTTAAGAAATCTTATATTGTTCTATATCTTTGGGTTTTTTGTCCATTTCTATATATGTCTATTTCTATATCTATTTATATAATATTTTGTGTCTATATTTAACCTATAGCTACTATATATAATACCCATCTATCATACATAAACTCATTTTATATGTATATATGAAACACATAGCATGTTATAAACACATACATGATTACATACAGTTGAAAGTGAAAGTGAAGTCGCTCAGTTGTGTCCGACTCTTTGCGACCCCGCGGACTGTAGCCCACCAGGCTCCTCCGTCCATGGGATTCTGGAGTGGGTTGCCAGTTCCTTCTCCAGGGGATCTTCCCGACCCAGGGATCGAACCCAGGTCTCCCGCATTGGAGGCAGACGCTTTAACCTCTGAGCCACCACTGTCCCCTACATACAGTTACCTCTAGCTTAATCTTCTTCCCTGATTTCTGAGTTTAGTAATCACGTTAGGTGATCAGCTTTCTTCAACCTATTTCTGTACCATAAATGCAGTAATGTACGTGAAACTGCTTCTTCATGATAAACTTGGATGAAGAGAAACTGATTTTACTGGCTTAAGAAGTCAAAGTGATTGTCAACTCTGCATGGAGCCAGCAGACACTGGGCTCTCGCTGTCCCTGTTTGATTGGCCCTTGAAGACAGACTGACTAATGAAAGAAACTTCTCTCCTTAGAGACCACAGTTCTGTGAACAGCACGGCAGAGCTAGTGTATGGGATCTGAATACAGACATGATTAAGAGCATCTGCTGAGTTTCAGATGCTGTGGAAAAGAAGAAAAATTACAAACTGCCAA
This sequence comes from Budorcas taxicolor, assembly GCF_023091745.1. NCBI lineage: Eukaryota > Metazoa > Chordata > Mammalia > Artiodactyla > Bovidae > Budorcas > Budorcas taxicolor. The sequence goes on along the minus strand of NC_068914.1, from coordinate 49,629,811 downwards.
TGTATAATTTCTATGGACAAATGAAATAAGCTTAATGGTCATCAAGAATGAAGATGCAGGTTTAATCCTCTTTTGGTCATTATTTTCTTTGAGTTTTGTTTTAAAATTAAAACTTAAAACACATAATTTAAAATTTTGTGATAAATGTTAACTTGGTTTGCATTGATAAAATCAGTTATGATTCTCCATTAACAGCAACACACTCACTCAAGGCCACACTCTTACACCCAAACATAACTGCTGCTAAGAATATAGCATTTCTACTTATTTGTACGCACTAGTTATACACAAAGAAAGGAATGGGATTCAACTCTGCATGGTCATGCCACAGCCATTTAGAATAGAATCTACTAGTACTACTACTACTACTAAGTTGCTTCAGTCGTGTCCAACTCTGTGCAACTCTATAGATGGCAGCCCACCAGGCTCTGCCATCCCTGGGATTCTCCAGGCAAGAACACTGGAGTGGGTTGCCATTTCCTTCTCCAATGCATGAAAGTGAAGAGTCAAAGTGAAGTCACTCAGTCGTCTCCGACTCTAGCGACCCCATGGACTGTAGCCCACCAGGCTCCTCCGTCCATGGGATTTTCCAGGCAAGAGTACTGGAGTGGGGTGCCATTGCCTTCTCCAGAATAGAGTCTGGTACATAGTAATTACTAGGAGCTGGGTGGTTGTTTAGTGTGTTTCATTAGTGATCATTCTGTGTCAGTACATATTGTTATATCATTCTTTTGTGATGCAAGTTTATAACCATACCATGGCCATACCATTGACTCATGGTGTTTATATTTTTTCTGTTTCTTTTTTGTACAAATAATGCTTAAATGAATGCCCTACATATGTCTTTGTATTTCTGTATACATATTTTACCAGAGTAAATTTCTGAAAGTGGAAATTTTGGATCAAGAGGCACTGTGGGTTCTGATGCTTTATCGTTGGAAGTCCTTGCTCTTCTCATGTATTTATTTAAGAGAGTAAAACAGAATGAGCATAATAGGAATGAAGCCTTCCCATTTGGAAAATATATAATGCCCTTGAAATACAAGCTAAAAATAGGTGCACCTCATGTGGAACTGTAAAAACAAATTCCTTAGCATATATTTTAGGTAATATGCCTTAGAAAAGCTTCTTATAATGTTTATGTCCAAGTATAAAATTGTCTCATTAACTGTTGTTAAAAAATAGAGGCAAGTTTAAGTTTTCTTCAACTTTTTTCTCCCTTTAAAACTTGCAATGAAGGTTCATATATCTGTGAATTAATAAGATGAAGTGAATTTTAAGACAGATTCTGTGTTCTGGCCAACATAATTTTTACATAACAGATATTTTTTAAATGTGCTGTTTTACTAATTTCATAAGAACTGAGCACCTACTTCTTGCCATGGATTAGGTCTGGTCCTTAGTTTTAAGGATAGATATCAAGTCCTTCTCTTTGAAGAACTTGTGAAAGTGTTCTTCAAAATGCTGATGAGGAATTAGCATCAGTAACAAAACTGATAGAAAAGTGCTACAGTATTATCAGTGATCCTGGGCTAGGGGAGGGTGGAAGAGGATCATTTAATCAGTCTGGTTCTCATTACATTTTTAAGTCTTGGAACTTATGAATTAGTTATTGAGTTCAAGTTTATTTATTTATCTAGCTTTCTTTTTATTTTTATTTATTTATTATTAATTAATTTATTTTTTATTGAAGGATAATTGCTTTACAGAATTTTGTTGTTTTCTGTCAAACCTCAACATGAATCAGCCATAGGTATACATATTCCCCTCCCTTTTGAACCTCCCTCCCATCTCCCTCCCTATCCCACCCCTCTAGGTTGATACAGAGCCCGTGTTTGAGTTTCCTGAGCCATACAGCAAATTCCCATTGGCTATTTTACATATGGCAATGTAAGTTTCCATGTTACTCTCTTCATACATCTCACCCTCTCCTCCTCTCTCTCCGTGGCCATAAGCCTGTTCTCTATGTCTGTTTCTCCATTGTTGCCCTGTAAATAAATTCTTCAGAACCATTTTTTTAAGATTCTGTATATATGCATTAGAATACAGTGTTTGCCTTTCTCTTTCTGACTCACTTCACTTGATATAATAGGTTCTAAGTTCATCCACCTCATTAGAACTGACTCAAATATGTTCCTTTTTATGGCTGAGTAATATTCCATTGTGTATATGTACTACAACTTCTTTATCTGTTCATCTGTTGATGGACATCTAGGTTGATTCCATGTTCTAGCTACTGTAAATAGTGCTGGGATGAACAATAGGATGCATGTGTCTCTTTCAGTTTTGGTTTCCTCAGGATATATGCATAGGAGTCAGATTGCTGGGCCATGTGGCGGTTTTATTCTTAGTTTTTTAAGGAATTTTCATACCATCTCCCATAGTGGCTGTATCAATTTACATTCCTACCAACAGTGCAAGAGCATTCACCTTTTCTCCACACCCTTTCCAGCATTTATTGTTTGTAGACTTTTTGGTGAGGGCCATTCTGACCAGTGTGAGGTGATATCTCATTGTAGTTTTGATTTGCATTTCTCTGATAATGAGTAAAGGTGAAGTCACTCAGTCGTGTCTGACTCTTTGCGACCCCGTGGACTGTAACCTACTAGGCTTCCCCGTCCATGGGATTCTCCAGGCAAGAATACTGGAGTGGGTTGCCATTTCCTTCTCCAGGGGATCTTCCCGACCCAGGGATAGAACCCAGGTCTCCCGCATTGAAGGCAGACGCTTTAACCTCTGAGCCACCAGGGAAAATCTGATAATGAGTGGTGTTAAGCATCTCTTCATGTGTTTGTTAGCCATCTGTATGTCTTCTTTGGAGAAATGTCTGTTTAGGTCTTTCTCCCACTTTTTGATTGGGTTGTTTGCTTTTCTGGCATTGAGTTGTATGAGTAGCTCATATATTTTGGAAATTAATCCTTTGTCAGTTGTTTCACTTGCTATTATTTTCTCCCATTCTGAGGGTTGTCTTTTCACCTTGCTTATAGCTTCCTTTGCTGTGCAAAAGCTTTTAAGTTTAATTAGGTCCCACTTGTTTACTTTTGTTTTTATTTCCGTTACTTTAGGAGGTGGGTCATAGAGGATCTTGCTTTGATTTATGTCATCAAGTGTTCTGCCTATGTTTATTCTAAGAGTTTTATAGTTTCTGGTCTTACATTTAGGTCTTTAATCCATTTTGAGTTTATCTTTGTGTATGGTGTTCAGTTCAGTTCAGTTCAGTCGCTCAGTCGTGTCCAACTCTTTGTGACCCCATGAATCGCAGCACGCCAGGCCTCCCTGTCCATCACCAACCACCAGAGTTCACTCAGACTCACATCCATCGAGTCAGTGATGCCATCCAGCCATCTCATCCTCTGTCGTCCCCTTCTCCTCCTGCCCCCAATCCCTCCCAGCATCAGAGTCTTTTCCAATGAGTCAACTCTTCGCATGAGGTGGCCAAAGTACTGGAGTTTCAGCTTTAGCATCATGTTAGGAAGTGTTCTAATTTCGTTTTTTTACATGTAGCTATCCAGTTTTCCCAGCACCATTTATTGAAGAGGCTGTCTTTGCACCATTGTACATTCTTGCCTCCTTTGTCAAAAATAAGGTACCCACAGGTGCATGGGTTTGTCGCTGGGCTTTCTGTCTTGTTCCAGTGGTCTATATTTCTGTTTCTACACCAGTACCATACTGTCTTGATGACTGTAGCTTTGTAGTATAATCTCAAGTCAGGAAGATTGATTCCTCCAGCTCCATTCTTCTTTCTCAAGACTGCTTTGGCTATTCACGGTCTTCTGTGATTCCATATGAACTGTGAAATTTTTTGTTCTAGTTCTGTGAAAAAATGCCATTGGTAATTTGATAGGGATTGCATTAAATCTGTAGATTGTGTTTGGTAGTATAGTCATTTTCACAATATTGATTCTTCCTACCCAGGAACATGGGATACCTCTCTGTCTGTTTATGTCATCTTTGATTTCTTTCATTAGTGTCATAATTTTCTGTGTACAGTTCTTTTGTCTCCTTAGGTAACTTTATTTCTAGATATTTAATTCTTTTGTTGTAATGGTGAATGGGATTGATTCCTTAATTTCTCTTTCTGATTTTTCATTGTTAGTATATGAAAATGCAAGTGATTTCTGTGTATTGATTTTATATCCTGCAACTTTGCTAAATTCACTGATTAGCTCTATTAATTTTCTGATACTATCTTTAGGGTTTTCTATGTACAGTATCATGTTATCTGGAAACAGTGAGAGCTTTACTTCTTCTTTTCTGATCTAGATTCCTTTTATTACTTTTTTTTCTCTGATTGCTGTAGCTAGGACTTCCAGAACTATGTTGATTAATAGTGGTGAAAGTGGGCACCCTTGTCTTGCTCCTGATCTTAGGGGGAATGCTTTCAATTTTTCACCATTGAGAATAATGTTTGCTGCAGGTTTATCATATGTGGCTCTTACTAGGTCAAGGTAGGTTCCTTCTGTGTCCATTTTGTGAAGAGTTTTAATTATAAATGGGTGCTGGATTTTGTCAAAGGCGTTTTCTGCATCGTTTGAGATGATCATATGGTTTTTATCTTTCAATTTGTTAATATAGTGTATCACATGGATTGGTTTGCGTATATTGAAGAATCCTCGTTTTGCATCCCTGGAATAAACTGAACTTGATCATGGTATATGAGCTTTTAGATGTGTTGCTGAATTCTGTTTGCTAAAATTTTGTTGAGGATTTTGCATCTATGTTCATCAGTGATATTGGCCTGTAGTTTTCTTTTTTTGTGTTGTTTTTGTCTGGTTTTGGTATCAGGGTGATGGTGGCCTCATAGAATGAATTTGGAAGTGTTCCTTCCTCTGCAATTTTTTTGAAAGAGTTTTAGAAGGATAGGCATTAGTTCTTCTCTAAATGTTTGATGGAATTCTCCTGTGAAGCCATCTGGTCCTGGGCTTTTGCTTTTGGGGAGATTTTTAAATCACAGTTTCAATTTCAGTGCTTGTAATTGGGTTAGAATCTGTCCATTTCTTCCAGGTTATCTATTTTATTACCATATAGTTGTTTATAATAGTCTCTTCTAATCCTTTCTATTTCTGCATTATCTGTTGTAACCTATTTTTTTTTTTCATTTCTAATTTTGTTGATTTGATTCTTTCTTTTTTGATGAGTCTGGCTAAAGGTTTGTCAATTTTGTGTATCTTCTCAAAGAACCAGCTTTTAGTTTTATGAATCTCTACTATTGTTTCTTTCATTTCTTTTTCATTTATTTCTGCTTGGATCTTTATGATTTCTTTCTTACTACTAATTTTGGGGTTTTTTTGTTCTTCTTTCTTCCAGTTGTTTTAGTGTAAAGTTAGGTTGTCTATTCAATGTTTTTCTTGTTTCTTGAGGTGGGATTGTATTGCTATAGACTTCCCTCTTAGAAAACGGCTTTTGTTGCATCCCTTAGGTTTTTAGTTGAGTTTTCATTCTTGTTTGTTTCTAGAAAATTTTTGGTTTCCCTTTTGATTTCTTCAGTAGCCTGTTGTTTATTTAGAAACATATAGTTTAGTCTCCATGTGTTTGTGTTCTTACACTTTTTTTTTTTTCTTGTGACTTATATCTAGTCTCATAGCATTGTGGTCAGAGAAGATGCTTGATACGATTTCCATTTTCTTAAATTTACTGAGGCTTCATTTGTGACCCAAGATGTGGTCTATCCTGGAGAATGTTCCATGTGTGCTTGAGAAGAAGGTGTATTCTTCTCCATTTGGATGGAATGTCCTGAAGATATCTGTGAGATCCATCTCATCTAATGTATCATTTAAGACTTGTGTTTCCTTATTAATTTTCTGTTTTGAGGATCTGTCCCTTGGTGTGAGTGGGGTGTTAAAGTCTCCTACTATTATTGTGTTACTGTCAGTTTCTCCTTTTATGTCTGTTAGTGTTTGTCTTATGTATTGAGGTGCTTCTGTGTTGGGTGCATAGATATTTGCAATTGTAATGTCTTCCTCTTGGATTGATCCCTTGATCATTATATAGTGCCCTTCCTTATCTCTTATAATCTTTATTTTATAGTCTATTTTGTCTGATATGAGGGTTGCTACTGCAGCTTTCTTTTGCTTCCCATTTGCATGGAATATATTTTTCCATCCTCTCACTTTCAGTCTATATGTGTTTGGTGGTACTGAATTCTCTTAATTTTTGCTTGTCTGAAAAGCTTTTTATTTCTCCATCAACTCTGAATGAGATCCTTTCCAGGTACAGTAATCTTGGTTGTAGATTTTTCCTTTTTAGTACTTTAAATATATCCTGCCATCCCCTTCTGGCCTGCAGAGTTTCTGCTGAAAGATCAGCTGTTAAGCCTATGGTGTTTCCGTTGTGTTACTTGTTGCTTCTCTCTTGCTGCTTCCAATTTTCTTTCTTTGTGTTTAGTCTTTGTTAGTTTGACTAGTATGTGTCTTGGTGTGTTTCTCCTTGGGTTTATTGTGTATGGGACTCTTTGTGCCTCTTGGACTTGATTGAATATTTTCTTTTTCATGTTGGGGAAATTTTCAACTATAAACTCTTCAAAAGTTTTCTCATACCCTTTTTTTTTCTCTTTTTCTTCTGGGACCCCTATAATTCAAATGTTGGTGTGTTTGATATGATCCCAGAGTTCTCTGAAACTGTCTTCAGCTTTTTTCATACTTTTTACTTTATTCTGCTTTTCAGAAGTTATTTCCACCATTTTATCTTCCAGCCTACTGATTCATTCTTCTGCTTCAGATATTCTACTATTGATTCCTTCTAGAGTATTTTTAATTTCAGTCATTGTGTTGTTTGTCTCTGTATGTTTTTTTCTCTAATTCTTCTAGGTCTTTGTTAATTGATATTTGCATTTTCTCCACTTTGTTTTCAAGGTTTTTGATCACCTTTCCTATCATTATTCTGAATTCTTTTTCAGGTAGTTTGCCTATTTTCTCTTCATTTATTTGGACTTATGTTTTTCTAGGTTGTTTCTTCATTTGTGCAGTGTTTCTCTGCCTTTTCATTTTTTTTTTAAAGTTATTGTGTTTGAGGTCTCCTTTTCCCAGGTTTCAAGGAAAGTTGAGTTCTTTCCTTGAAAAAGATTGAATTCTTTCTTCCTTTTGGTTTCTGCTGTCCTAAGATTGGTCCAGTGGTTTGTGTGAGCTTTGAATAGGGTGAAATTTGTGGTGAGTTTTTGCTTGTTTTCTTGTTTTGGGCTTCCCTGGTGGCTTAGATGGTAAAGTGTGGAAGACCTGCAGTGAGAAAGACCATGTTCAATCCCTGGGTTGGGAATGTCCCATGGAGAAGGAAATGGCAACCTACTCCAGTATCCTTACCTGGAAAATTCCATGGATGGAGGAGCCTGGAGGGCTACAGTCCATGGGGTCACAAAGAGTTGGATATTACTGAGTGGCTTCACTTTCACTTTTCTTTTGCTTGTTTGTTTTTCCTCTGATGGGCAAGGCTGAGTGAGGTGGTACTTCTGTCTGCTGATGATTCATTTGTATTTTTGTTTTGTTTGTTGTTTAGATGAGGCATTCTACACAGGGTGCTAGTGGTGTTTGGGTGATGCTGGGTCTTGTATTCAAGTGGTTTCCTTTGCGTGAGTTCTCACTATTTGATACTCCCTAAGGTTAGTTCTCTGGTTGTCTAGGGTCTTGGAATCAGTGCTCCCATTCCAAAGGCTCAGGGCTTGATCTCTGGATGACTCTGGCTCAGGGTCTCTCATGAGACTGCTGTGAAACTGACTGGAGCTACAGCCATCCAAAGGCTTGACTTGGGCTGCAGAGCACAACTGTAGACAATCCACAGACACCAAGTACTATGAAGAATCAGAGCATGCAGGGTTCCAGCTATTCCACTTAACCACGATGTTCCTTGGCAACATCTGGCCAAGGTGTTGAGCTGAGAGAAGTGCCAAAGATGTGGGTCCAGGTGACCAAAGGTGTTAGAATCCCTCTGGAGCAGTCATTGGGTCACAGGGAGTGGAATCAGAAAAAACTTTATTACTGCGGTATAGTTGCTATACAATATCATATAGGTCACAGACATACAATACAGTGATTCACAGTTTTAAAGGTTACACCCATTTATAGTTATTATAAAATATTGGCTATATTCCCCATGTTGTACAACATATGCTTGTAGATTATTTTGTATGTAATAGTTTGTACCTGTTAATCTCTTCCCCTGTATATTCCCCCTCCCTGCTTCCTTTTCCCCACTGGTAACCACCAGCTTGTTGACTATATCTGTGAGCTTGCTTCTTTTTTGTTCTATTCACTAGTTGGTTGTATTTTTTAGGTTGCACATATAAGTGATATCACACAGTATTTGTCTTTCTCTGTTTTACTGATTTCACTTAGCATAATGCCATGTAAGTCCATCCATGGTGTTGCAAATGGCAATATTTCATTCTTTTCTATAGCTGAGTATATTCCATTGTATGTATGTATATATGTACATGTATATATACATACACCCATCTTGTTTATCCATTCATCTGCTGATGGACATTTAGGTTGCTTCCATATCTTGACAACTATAAATAATATTGCTATGAACATTGAAGTACATTTATCTTTTTGAATTAATATTTTGGTTTTTTGGAGGTGGTATATACTCAGGAGTGGAATTGCTGGGTCATATGGTAGTTCTATTTTTATTTTTTTGAGAAACTTCTGTACTGTTTTCCACTGTAGTTGTGTCAATTTGCGTTCCTACCAACAATGCACGTGTGTTCCCTTTTCTTCACATCCATGCCAATACTTGTTACTTGTGTTCTTCTGGATAGTAGCCATTCTAACAAGAGTAAGGTGATATTTCATCACAGTTTTGATTTGCATTTCCCTGATGAGTAGTGATGCTGAATATTTTTTTATGTGCCTATTACCCATCTGCATTTCCTCTTTGGCTAAATGTCTACTCAGTTTTTCCTGCCCATCTTTAGGTGAATTGTTTGTTTTTTTGATGTTAAGTTGTAGGAACTGCTTATTTATGTTGGGTATTAGTCATTTATCAGTCATATCTTTTGCAAATATTTTGTCCCATTCGTTAAGCTGTCTTTTTCTTTTGTTGATGGTTTCCTGTGCTATGCAGAGCTGTTCAGTTTAATTAGTTCACATTTGTTTATTTATTTTTGCTTTTATTTCCTTTACTTTAGGATATGAATCCAAAAAAAATACTGCTGTGATTTATGTCAAAGTGGAGAAGGCAATGGCAACCCACTCCAGTACTCTTGCCTGGAAAATCTCATGGATGGAGGAGCCTGGTAACTGAGTGACTTCACTTTCACTTTCACTTTCATGCATTGGAGAAGGAAATGGCAACCCACTCCAGTGTTCTTGCATGGAGAATCCCAGGGACGGGGGAGCCTCTTGGGCTGCCGTCTATGGGGTCGCACAGAGTCAGACACAACTGAAGCAACTTAGCAGCAGCAGCAGCAGCAGCAGCACCGACATGTCAAAGAGTGTTCTGCCTATGTTTTCATCTAGATGTTTTTCAGCCTTACATTTAGGTCTTTAATACTTTTGAGTTTATTTTTGTGTATGATGGTAGATAATGTTAGTTAGCTTTTGAGTTCAGCTATATGTATTTTAATACTTACACGAAAAAGAAAATGATGAAACATAAAACTATACCACATTTATCCTCACCTTTCTTTCAGCCTATTATGTATACGTGGAGAATCTTACTTGAATGTTTGCTTTGGGGCTTTTAGACATAATACATTCCATGTACAACCTGGGCTCTGAGGACTTCTCCATAGATGCTAATCAAGAAAAAAAAAATTAGAGCGTGTTGGGCACTCTGTGTTGCTAAGCATGGACACTGAGCTTATGGAGAAGAAGTAACTGCTTCTTGGAACCACAAACCAATATTTTAGCAGGATATTCCCATCCTGAAACTGCCTTAGGTGATGTAGCAGTCCTATGAAGTCAGGCAACGTGCAGCATCTTGTCTAGAAAACTTTAAAAATTTTTAATTAGTATTTAACATGCCTCTTTTTATTTTTATTTAATGCTTGTAGGAGTTTGTAGTCTTATCACAGGGGAAAAGGAAGAGAAAGATGGCAGTATAGTTTTCTTCCTCAAATCCCAGGTAAGACACAAGCTTTATTAGCTGAGTGAATGGAAGCTATTATTGGCAACATTTGGACAAATTTAATTTGTTTCTGCTATAAATTTGAATTTTTGCTTCAGTGTGCATGCGTATTTTTTCATTTCTCCTTTTCACATCATTTTTATCATGATCAAAATGTGTTCTACCTTATTATTTTGTTCATTTTAAATTAATTCTTCTACCCTTCTATTCATCCATCCAGTCATACTAAATACTAACTAAACATCTGGAGTAATAGGCAAATTTGGCCTTGGAATGCGGAATGAAGCAGGGCAAAAACTAATAGAATTTTGCCAAGAAAACGCACTGGTCATAGCAAACACCCTCTTCCAACAACACAAGAGAAGACTCTACACATGGACATCACCAGATGGTCAACTCCGAAATCCGATTGATTATATTCTTTGCAGCTAAATATGAAGAAGCTCTATACAGTCAACAAAAACAAGACTGGGAGCTGACTGTGGCTCAGATCATGAACTCCTTATTACCAAATTCAGACTTTTTAAATAGAAGAAAGTAGGGAAAACCGCTAGACCATTCAGGTATGACCTAAATCAAATCCCTTATGATTATACAGTGGAAGTGAGAAATAGATTTAAGGGCCTAGATCTGATAGATAGAGTGCCTGATGAACTATGGAATGAGGTTCATGACATTGTACAGGAGGCAGGGATCAAGACCACCCCCATGGAAAGAAATGCAAAAAAGCAAAATGGCTGTCTGTTGAGGCCTTACAAATAGCTGTGAAAAGAAGAGAGGAGAAAAGCAAAGGAGAAAAGGAAAGACATAATCATCTGAATGCAGAGTTCCAAAGAATAGCAAGAAGAGATAAGAATGCCTTCTTCAGCGATCAGTGCAAAGAAATAGAGGAAAACAACAGAATGGGAAAGACTAGAGATCTCTTCAAGAAAATTAGAGATACCAAGGGAACATTTCATGCAAAGATGGGCTCGATAAAGAACAGAAATGGGATGGACCTAACAGAAGCAGAAGATATTAAGAAGAGGTGGCAAGAATACACAGAAGAACTGTACATAAAAGATCTTCACGACCCAGATAATCACGATGGTGTGATCACTCATCTAGAGCCAGACATCTTGGAATGTGAAGTCAAGTGGGCCTTAGGAGGCATCACTACGAACAAAGCTAGTGGAGGTGATGGAATTCCAGTTGAGCTGTTTCAAATCCTGAAAGATGATGCTGTGAAAGTGCTGCACTCAGTATGCCAGCAAATTTGGAAAAGTCAGCAGTGGCCACAGGACTGGAAAAGGTCAGTTTTCATTCCAGTTTTATGCCAAAGAATGCTCAAACTACCGCACAATTGCACTCATCTCACATGCTAGTAAAGTAATGCTCAAAATTCTCCAAGCCAGGCTTCAGCAATATGTGAACCGTGAACTTCCTGATGTTCAAGCTGGTTTTAGAAAAGGCCGAGGAACCAGAGATCAAATTGCCAACATCTGCTGGATCAGGGAAAAAGCAAGAGAGTTCCAGAAAAACATCTATTTCTGCTTTATTGACTATGCCAAAGCCTTTGACTGTGTGGATCACAATAAACTGTGGAAAATTCTGAGAGAGATGGGAATACCAGACCACCTGACCTGCCTCTTGAGAAATCTGTATGCAGGTCAGGAAGCAATAGTTAGAACTGGACATGGAACAACAGACTGGTTCCAAATAGGAAAAGGAGTATGTCAAGGCTGTATATTGTCACCCTGCTTATGTAACTTATATGCAGTGTACATCATGAGAAACGCTGGACTGGAAGAAAAACAAGCTGGAATCAAGATTGCCAGGAGAAATATCAATAATCTCAGATATGCAGATGACACCACCCTTATGGCAGAAAGTGAAGAGGAACTCAAAAGCCTCTTGGTGAAAGGGAAAGAGGAGAGTGAAAGAGTTGGCCTAAAGCTCAACATTCAGAAAATGAAGATCATGGCATCTGGTCCCCATTACTTCATGGGAAATAGATGGGAAAACAGTGGAAACAGTGGCAGACTCAATTTTTGGGGGGCTCCAAAATCACTGCAGATAGTGACTGCAGCCATGGAATTAAAAGATGCTTACTGCTTGGAAGAAAAGTTATTACCAACCTAGATAGCATATTCAAAAGCAGACATTACTTTGCCAAGTAAGGTCCGTCTAGTCAAGGCTATGGTTTTTCCAGTAGTCATGTATGGATGTGAGAGTTGGACTGTGAAGAAGGCTGAGTGCAGAAGAATTGATGCTTTTTTTATTTTTTATTTTTTTTTTACTTTACAATACTGTATTGGTTTTGCCATACATTGATGCTTTTGAAGTGTGGTGTTGGAGAAGACTCTTGAGAGTCCCTTGGACTGCAAGGAGATCCAACCAGTCCATTCTGAAGGAGATCAACCCTGGGATTTCTTTGGAAGGACTGATACTAAAGCTGAAACTCCAGTACTTTGGCCACCTCATCCGAAGAGTTGACTCATTGGAAAAGACTCTGATTCTGGTGGGGGGGGCGGTGGTTGGGGGCAGGAGGAGAAGGGGACGACAGAGGATGAGATGGCTGGATGGCATCACTGACTCGATGGACGTGAGTCTGAGTGAACTCTGGTAGTTGGTGATGGACAGGGAGGTCTGGTGTGCTGCAATTCATGGGGTCGCAAAGAGTCAGACACGACTGAGCGACTGAACTGAACTGAACTGTGACAGAATCAAGGGATATGGAAATGAATATAACAATATTCAAGTCCTTAAGCAGTTACCAATTCAGTGGAGAGAAAAATAAATAAATAATTAATTAAAGTCTTCTTTCCCCCTATTTCTTTCCTTTTGTATTTCTTTTTCTTAATATTATTCATTGTAACCTCACATTTACTCATTTTGATGCAATCTGTGAGTTAGGAACAAAGGAAGACATTTTCTATCTCTGAGACTCCTAGATTTAAGTTCAAATAAAGTGTTAAAATCCTTTGTTAAAGAAATCCAGGTGTAGCCTCTGGATAATCCTAGATCTTCAAGATTTCTGGAGCTACCCTTTCATTTGATGCTCAAACTAAATTCATAGTAAACTGAGATCCTATTCTTCACTCCGTGGGAAGCTTTGTCTCCCAGTATCTCCAAGGACTTTACTGGGGGCTCAATTTCTCCTAATGCCCTTTTACTCTTATTTGTTGCTCTCTTATGTTTTTGAATCTGACTATGTATGTTTCCTCCTTGGCTGCCTGCTGCCCTCCTGTCATCCTCCCATGGTCCAAGAATTTCATTACTCAGAGCACATTCAACACCAAGCTGTTTTGTAAAACCACCTTTTACTGAGGCATAAGAAAGCGAGCATCATCTTAGAATTTAATATTCTCCGTTAGTCTCCTAAGGTTCTTTCGCTATATCTGTGGTGGTGGTGGTGGTATAGTCACTAAGTTGTCTGACTCTTGCTACCCCATAGGCTGCAGCCTGCCAGGCTCCTCTGTCCATGGGATTTTCCAGGAAAGAATAATGGAGTGGGTTGCCATTTCCTTCTCCAGGGGATCTTCCCAACCTAGAAATCGAACCCGGGTCTCCTGCATTGCAGACAGATTCTTTACTGACTATCTGTGGGGGGATTTCTAATTGTTTGTCCTCGCATTATGGACTTTTCCTCCTTGTCTTTGGAGACCTTTTCCATTTCCTTCTTGTTAGAATTCAACTTTCTCCTAACATCCTCTTTTGCAGGCTGACAGAAGCCAACTTCTAATTCCCTACCATGTAATAATGAAGTAACCTTTGGCTTTCAGTTACAGCTTTCTTATTCTTGACCATACCAAGTGTCCTTAGCCTTTATTAATGACCTATCTAGCTGTTTTTTAAACAAAATAATCATCTACTTAGAAGATGAATCCTGTATATTTCCAAGCATATCAAAGTTTATTTCTATTTTTCATACTCTCTATGTTTTCCTATGTTATAATATTATCATACCAGCAGATGTACAAAGTCCTTAAAAGCTAAAGACATATTGAGTTATAAAGACTACAATGTAGAATAATAACAAATGCAAAAATCATCATGTGGTTCTTTAAATAATTCTAATAAAATTTTTTGATAAATGAAAGATCCAAATGACATAAAACCAGACTTTTGGTTTCTAAAGTTTTGTGTCTTAGAATTGTGTATATTTAGAAACTGTTCTGTTGCTTTGCTTACTCAGTTATTTGTGTAGAAGCCAGAATTTTGTCTTAACATAAACACACATGGGCCATAAACATCCCATTACATAGGAGATAGTTAGCTATTCTTATTAAGGTTTAGGAAAACTCTTTTAAGAGTCTACAAATGCTTAAAATTTAAAAACTACTCCAATTCATTTAGTAATCAATTATCAATCTTGTGTTATCAGTCTGTTGAAAAAACACAGAAACAGAGGTTTCAAACTATACTACGCATAGCAATCACCTAGAAAGCCTGTAGAATGCAAATTCCATCTCCCCAAACAATGGAATCTGACATCTGATGTAGGGCTAAGAAATTCACATTTATGTAAGCCCAGATGTGTTATAATGAATGTGAGCACAGTTTTGGAAATATGAGGGGGGTATTTAAATAATGTCCTAGTACAAAATGATTCATGTTACTTAAATCCTAGCCACCTAGTGTGGTATCTTAAGACTTTTTTGACCTTTTCCTGGTAACATAACTTGTTTAATGAACATAAACAGTAAGTTCCAGTAATTCTTACTGAGGTAATAATGATTTCAAGTATTTTCATAGTGCTTTAAATTAGAAGCCATCTTAATATATATATCTTTTATTTTCACTTTATCCCAGTCAATGGGGCTGGTGCAATAATTTAAGACAAGTTAATTCTTATAGGTCTCCCAATATAGAAAGTCCAAAGGGACTCTACCAGCACTCAAACCTCAAAAGTCACCTTACAGTCTCATTTTAAATTCAAATACAGGTAATATTTTTGGTTGATTTAAAACCTTTGAAAAGTGAGGATCTCCGTGCTAATTTGGGATTTATTCATCACAATTTGTGCAAAAGAGGCAGACCTGGAAAGTCTACTCTACTCTTCCTTTGGTGTTCCCTTCAAGGCATCACTTAAGAAATTCCAGACATTTTTGTTAAAACTTCTCTCTTGTGTGATACACATCTCTCCTTTCTATCAGGTTGACCTCCGCTTATCCTTTAAAGTCCAGTCTATTGATATTTTCTCAGAGGTTTCTATAACCTCTCAGTCTAAATAAAGTTTTAGGTTATTTTTTCCTTTCATTGAATTTATTATAATTGCAATTGTGTAATTTTGTGTAGTTAAATATTTAATGTCTGTATACCTAGTGGATTGTGAGTTCCTCAAAGGATGGGATTGTGTTTTGTTTACTACTGTTAAAGTAAGGCCCTATCCCTGTGGCCTGGCATACAGAGGCACTCAACATACTTGTTGAATTAATGAATGAAGTGTAAAAAAATATCTGACTGGAAAAGATTTTAGCACTTTATAATGATGAGCATAAAAGTATGGTTGAAAACTGTCTTTGTTGTATGAGAGGTGGTAAGTCAGGACTAATTTTGAATGAGCAACGTTGAAGTTCCCACTCTATTCACTACAGAGTGTAGGTGGACAACAGTTGAGACTGAAAACTTAGTTTAGCCAGAGAAAATGCTGACTCAGAAACACTGGGATCAAAGATAAAAGTGCAGTTTACTTTAATTGCTTTGTACTCTCTAACATCTCACAGATAGAATTTGCCCACTAAACCCTTAGACGCTTAGCCTGAAATTCTGGACGCCGTGGTGGGATGTGTGGGGCGGCTGTGGAGGACTCAGTATGTCACACTGCTGAGGCTCTAGTGACAAAAGAGCAGGGTGGGGGGAGTCAGAAATGAGCGTGACTCTCAGATCCAGAGATGAAACTGTGATTAGGTAAAGAAGTGACACACAGATCAAAGATAATTGATTCTTTCTCCAAAAGATGTAATATTTTAAAGAATCTCTGAGGTCCTAGTGATATTGAGTGTTAGAATAAGTAGTTGACTTAAAAAGAGTATATTTATTTGTATGAAGGAAAAGCTAAGTGAAAAAAAATGCCATCATCTCACAGTATATCTGGAAAAGATCATAGTCAAACTGTAACGTCAAAACCAAGGGAAGTTGGAAGATAGGAATGGAAAAATAAGGCAAAGCCTTGATTTACATGACTTATAATATTAATATGAATGATGTACTTTACTAGCATACTGCAGAGAAACTAGTGCATAATTTGGGCTGGTTCTTTCCTTTTTTGGAGAAGGAAATGGCAACCTGCTCCAGTATTCTTGCCTGGAAAAATCCCATGGATGGAGGAGCCTGGTAGGCTACAGTCCATGGGGTTGGAAAGAGTCGGACACGACTTCACTTTCACTTTCTTTTCCTTTTTAGTTGAGGTTATACTTGATGTACAATATTATATGTTTCAGATGTACAGCATAGTGATTTACAACTTTTAAAAAGCTGTATTCAACTTATAGTTAATAAAACTATTGGATAGTATTCCCTAAGTTGTACTATATATCTTTATAACTTACTTATTTTATCCATAATTGTTTGTACCTCTTAATCCTTTACCCCTCTCTTTCCCCTGCCTCTTGAGAAGTTTCTTTAAGGCAGATAATCTCAGTCCTAAGATTTTTTTTTTTTTCAGTCTTTTTGTGTATTGCATGTATTTGGCAAGATCTGTGTATCTCTTACATTGAAACTCAACCAGGGAAAAAGGGAGATGATTTCAATCTCTTCTTGAAACTTAGATCTTTTCAATGTTTAGTTGAGAAGCAGGTATTAGGGAAGAGCTTTGGGTTCGGGACGTGTCATACTATTTCTCAAAAAGATCTCCCTCTATTTGACTGATGACCTCTTCCTCCTGAATAACTCATTTGTTTAGATATTCAAGGACTCTTGGGAGTCTCTTGATGCTCAGTGAGCATGCCCAATCTGAGCACACTCAGAGAGTGCCAGGGATCTGCCAGCTTTTCTGAAAGCCTCCGGTGCTGACAGCTGGCAACAGTGTTATGCACTTCACATGACACTGGGTCTCAGATTTTCAGATCTTTCATATTAAGAAGAATGTGATCCTAAACTAAATAAAGGTTTCGACATATTTGTATTCTACATCTGAGAGTTTGGTAGTTATGGGAACAGAATCTGGGGCAAAACTTATCAGGTTAATCTTATGACTTTGGAAAAGTTACAAACTCTGTGACCATAAAAGGTGACAGTGTAGTGTCCTTATGAGGATTGTGTGAGTTAATTATGTAAATTGCTTTGAAGAATGTTTGGTACTAGTAAGAACTATATAAGTGGGAGCTTTTATTATTATTCTGTATTAGTAAGTGTGTGTATTAGTCATATATTATTGGCCAAAAAAATGTTGAATTTTAAAAATCCTTTATAACATATATTTTATAACTTTTTAACATATTATTCTAACATTTGAAGTTCTTTTTCAGGAGAGGAAGAATGCCTCTTAATTTGTTCCTCAATTGTTTCTCTCCCTTCAGTCTCAATGCCAACTCTTCTTCCTTAGGTTTGCAAGACTTCACCTTTGGTTGATATAAATGGTAGCAGAACTCAGATAGTTTTCTCATGTTCACACCTCATGATAATCTGAACATTTAAGAAGAAGCCTGCAGTTAAATATGGGTGGCTTCCAAATTTCCATCAGTGTAGACTGCACCTTATATTTATGGTTGTCAATCTGGATCTAATACACGAAGATTTCTAGGATCGTAACCAATATCTGGAGCCATTGTCTACATTTATTATTTTTTTTCAGCCTGCTGCCCTTTAACATTCGATTGCAAGGATTTTATTTTTTGCTGTTTTTCTTACACAAAAGAGTCAAATTGTTTTCCAACATAAATCAAAACTTTTAATCTATATAAGCTGAAAAAAAAACTTGAAACATCCTTCCTGTGCAACTCTAATGGATGTTACCTACATGTCTGAGTTCTTACAGTTGAGTAACATCCCAAGTGAAATCTCCAAAAAATGTGTTTATACTTCTTCATCTACAGGAAGTGCTCTTAGACTTGGATTGAAGTATATTATGGTTCAGATCATTCTATGTTTCTTCTTTTATTTCTTTTTTTTTTCTCTACAGTTTATTGCTTTTGCTTCTTTATTCTTCATCCTGGTTTCAATCACAACCTTTTGCCTGGAGACACACGAAGCTTTCAATATTGTCAAAAACAAGACAGAATCAGTCACCAATGGCACCAGTGTGGTTCCACAGTATGAAATTGAAACAGATCCTGCCTTGACGTATGTAGAAGGAGTATGTGTGGTATGGTTTACTTTTGAATTTTTAGTCCGTATTGTTTTCTCCCCCAATAAACTTGAATTCGTCAAAAACCTCTTGAATATCATTGACTTTGTGGCCATCCTACCCTTCTACTTAGAGGTGGGCCTCAGCGGGCTCTCATCTAAAGCTGCTAAAGATGTACTTGGCTTCCTCAGAGTGGTCAGATTTGTGAGGATCTTGAGGATCTTCAAGCTCACCCGCCATTTTGTAGGTTTGAGGGTGCTTGGACACACTCTTCGAGCGAGTACAAATGAATTTTTGCTGCTCATAATCTTCCTGGCTCTAGGAGTTTTGATATTTGCTACTATGATCTACTATGCGGAGAGAGTGGGTGCCCAGCCCAACGACCCTTCAGCTAGTGAGCACACGCAGTTCAAAAACATCCCCATTGGGTTCTGGTGGGCTGTAGTGACCATGACTACCTTGGGCTATGGAGATATGTACCCCCAAACGTGGTCGGGGATGCTGGTGGGAGCCCTGTGTGCTCTGGCTGGAGTACTGACAATAGCCATGCCAGTGCCTGTCATTGTCAACAACTTCGGAATGTACTACTCCTTGGCAATGGCGAAGCAGAAGCTTCCAAGAAAAAGAAAGAAGCACATCCCTCCTGCTCCTCAGGCAAGCTCGCCTACTTTTTGCAAGACAGAATTAAACATGGCCTGCAACAGCAAACAGGGTGACACGTGTCTGGGCAAAGACAATCGGCTTCTGGAACATAACAGATCAGGTAAGGCACGGTTTCAAATGCATGCCATTAAATACTTTATAGACCAGTATGTCCCTTAAGTAGAAGGCACCTTCTCATTTTCTGCAAATGTTTGGAGTTTTCAGTTCTACCCCTTTACAAAATCTGTTGGTGTCAGGCTCGTAGATAGCTAGACTGTAGCTTTTCTAAATGAATCCTAAGTAGAAGTCCGCATAGCTGGTCTATAGAGTTCTCCTGCTTTGACGGGAATGCCCTGTGCTGACGGCGCCAATATTTTCTTTTGCCTGTTTGTTGCTTTTGTGCCGTTGTTTCTTTGTTTCCCTGCACGATGTGGTGGTATGATATTGGACATTTTCCATCCTTCATTCTCAAAATGTTGATCTCCATATCATTTGGCTTGGTGTGTTTGTCTCAGTTTTATCTCTGCCACACGGGGCCATGCATTTTGACCTAATTCACAAGAAGAAGTTATGTAAAAAGAATGGATGTTTACGTTTCAAAGGCCTAAACACTGAAGAGGTGATATGTAAGAGTGCCCTTTGGAAAGGAAAGGTCTTCCTCATTAATATTATGGAGGGTTGATTAAGTTTTCATTATTCTTAAGTTAGGCTATTTCAATATAATCCCTTTGCTTTGGGTAAAGTGCTGTGTAGTACAATCAGCCCAACATTATGCAGGGTCTAGATGATCTGGTTTGGCTAATCAATAGGAAGGTTGAATTTCTCTGTAGATTTCCTTTTTTATACATTCTGCATTGGTCGCTTTTCCCTTCCAGAATATAATTTTGGATAAATTCCTGCTTGAAATTAGCTGAATTCCTTCTTCTCTCTATTGCCATAGATAATCTAGAGTTAATTGACTGTAAATTGACATTCAGTTTGCCAAAGTGATAAATAGTGTCTTCTCTAATCTGTTATGTCTAGTACAGATGAAATATATTGTAGACCTCACAATTTAACTAATTTTTTGTCATCTATGAAATGCTAAATATATGCATTCCCTATAACTTAAATAGTTTAATCTTTTTCCTGTAGAAAAATAATTTATGACAATCTCATGTGAATAATTTAGCATTATTTAGAAATAACACTGATTAAACAAAACAAGCAAACTAGCATACAAATGGAAAAAGCAAGTGACATTTTCACAGGTTGCCTCCTTAGCTCCCAGAAGCTATTATGGATTAAATGGTGGTAGGGTGTGGGGAGGAACTTGACTGGGACTGAACTGCTTTTTAAAAGATTTTATTCAAAGTCCTTATGTTTATTTAGTAGATTGTTTTGCAAATTCTGTCAGTATGTATCTGAGAGTTGCTGTCCAGGAATGTCCTTGTGAAAGAAAGTTTGCGTTGCTGCCCTTATTGGATTGTTCTGAGGTACCTGTGCAGAGCTTTTCTGAAGGGCATGGAAAGGAGGACACACTCTCAGCTTGGGCAAGCACTGTTACAAGCTAGTATCTAGGCTATAGGACGTGAAAGTCTTTGGCAAGTATTTAGACGTAAATGTTTCAAGGGCGTTTGGAGAAGGTGATGTTGTTCCATTGTTATGCTCAAAAATACTATGTCACTTCAAAACAGAGAACCTGGACACAAAGTCTGTAAACTTTGGGATTGTTTTCATTATGAAATTTGGAAAAAATTATTTTCAGAAAATAATTAAAGCATATGTCTTTTAGCACTGCAAAGACAATTATTTACTTAGGAGTTTTTCCTTCAGTAGGCTCCATTTTTAAAGACGTACAGTATCTAGATAACCTGTCAAAAGTGGAAAGATATTAATTTCGTGTGCTACTACATTATCACACTTACTTTGAATCATGTTAGTTTTGTAAAAGTCGTTGTCATATTAGATAAAATCCAACATGAAATTAAAATTTCCCTGAGAACCTTTCTCTCCTTTTCAATACATTTCCATTTTGCTCCATGTAAGTTTTTGTGACGAGTGATGAAAATTCTTTTCTTATCATGTTGTGGTTATTGTATTTTGTATTATCGAGTGACTGTACTATGGACATTCGGTGTAAACTCTTTGTATTGTCTCATTTCCTCATCATCACTGTCTGTCAATGGGCACGGCGCTGTGACCAGTGTTATCAGGTGACGACAGTGCAGGAAGTGAGCCGCCATTATCACCCCCAGAAAGGCTCCCCATCAGGCGCTCTAGTACCAGAGACAGACACAGAAGAGGGGAAACATGTTTCCTGCTGACGGCAGGTGATTACACGTGCACTTCTGATGGAGGGATCAGGAAAGGTAGGCATGCATTTCATCACATCCTGACAGGTGACATAGCAATTAAATGCTGCAAATGTATGGAGTGACGTAAAATGCTCGTTCATCATTTTCTAGGAACAACTATGATATCATAGTGCTTTTTGCCTCATTACATCTTATCTCATTATAAACATTTAAAAATATATATCATGACAGCCAACTTGATTGTCATATCTGAAAGACATTTCACCCTTCTTTCTTTTTTTTTTTATTTTTTGGTTTTTCATTTGTCTATAGGCAGAATTGTAATGAAGTATTTAATAATTAAGTCAATCATTTAATTGTTTTAATATAATATATTCAGCAGCCTTGAAAAGTTATCTTTTTTCTTCAATGAATTAAACTCACTAATTAACTCTATGCATCTGTTTGACACGTGGTTGATAATTATAAAACAATAATAAAGCTTTTTCTTTAAAGTAAAGCATTAAACATACTGTAATGGTCTCTTATCCTGGTGGCTCAGACGGTAAAGCGTCTGTCTACAATGTGGGAGACCTGCGTTGGATCCCTGGGTCGGGAAGATCCCCTGGAGAAGGAAATGGCAATCTACTTCAGTACTATTGCCTGGAAAATCCCATGGACAGAGGAGCCTGGTAGGCTACAGTCCATGGGATGACAAAGAGTCGGACACGACTGAGCAACTTCACTTAATGGTCTCTTATCCAGTGTTTGGGCAAATTTCCCCCAGTAATTAATCTCAATGTCAGGAGCTTGCTAAGGTACATGATCCTCTGGCCATACAGAACAGTATACCCAATCAGTGGAAAGGTTACTTACTGTACTTACAAAATGTACTTACAAAATTTCTCTTCTGGGTAGTAATCATTTTATTATTATTTTTTAATTGACACTGAACAATTCCTGGCTCATAGAAGATACTTAATATCTGTTGAATGGATACGTTGTATTAGGTAGGCATCTTGGTTAAGAAATATAGCAGGATACTGAAGCTCCACTCCAGCATGTGGTTTTATTTCCCTAGATTGTATCAACCATCTATGACTATTCCTTAGGTGCTAGTTTTCATTTTCATTTTATTAAACTTTGCCAACCAAAGAATTGGACCCTTTTTATCCTCAAGAAATTAGTTTCATGACACTTATAACCCACCCTTGTCAAAGTTCTGGTATGCTCTTAGAACACCTTCTACTTTGAGAATTCCATTTGCTTTAGTGCCAAGGTTATTTTAGTCGATTTACTGACAGAATAGAGAAAGAACTACAAATTTCTTATGAAGAAATAATAATTTCTTAGGCAATTGACTGAATTTGAATGAAAAGCCACTCTAAAAGTTTCATGTTAGTGCAACTGCATTTTAAAAATATTGTGCTTATTTGCTATTCGTTGCAATTTCTCCCTACAGAATACTTTACCACTTTTAGTCTAAAATATTTATTTTATGAAGCCTATTTCCTTTGAAATAGCTCATTACCCATGTTGTGCTTCATTTTTGTTTCTTCTGAGCACTTTACATTGTTCTTTCTGTCTCCATACAAAAGAGAAGACAGAGGACTCTTCTTTTGTTTCTTTAACGTGTAATATTTTAAATTATACTTCATTCCAAGAACTGTCACTCTTTGCATCTATCTCTTGTACCAAAATGTATTTCAATTATCTAGTTTTTCACTATTTTATATTGTTACAATAGTTTTAAAATATTTTTATAATTAATACTCTATCACAGTACTTAAACAAAATATATGTATATAACTAATAATATAGAATATAGTACTTAAAGTGCCTTGTAATCTTAATCACTATATATGTATATACATATATCCATATGTGTATATATGTATTTTTATGTATTATGTGGTTATATTTGGATATATTTTAAGCATCATTCAATAAAATATCACATGCAATATTTATACTAGGGTTACATGTTAAGACTCTAGCTAGAATGTTTTTCTTCTATGTTAGATAATATTTTGAATTTTAAACTGTCAAAGGGGATCACATATTTAAGAAGACTTTGAAAACTGTAAAGCACCTGTATTAATATAGTTTTCCTGTAAAATGGCAAAATTCCATAGCAAAGCAATTAATAAGATATTGTGTTTATATGAGAAAATTATACATGTGATCTTATTTCACAAATACAAATTCTATCAATGAGAGCATCTTTGAAAACCCAACTATGAGCTTTTTATTTTTCATCATTTCTCACTATAAGCAAATCCTTTTTCATTCTTGCTTAGTTATTTTGTAGATCTGTGTTTTTTTTTTCCTAGATCTGGTAACATTTCTGGCTATTTTTACTTAATCTTCTCAGTGTTTTCTTTGTCATGTCTGTTAGAAATCCATTCATTTCTTCTCCTGTTTCCTTTATATAGATTAGAGATGTCTTCTATTATTCCCACTCACATATTTATCTTCTGTATGCTTCTAATCGTTTCCTACACTGACCTGATTTTTGAGTTATGTAAATTCTCCCCTATATAGATGAGAAAAATGACTGGATTCCCATTGTATTCTTTTTCTATCAACAAGTGTAAATGCAGTTGGGCATGCATTAGGAAAACATGTGGATTACCTAAAAGAATGGACTCCCAAAACTTAGAACCTATGATTTTATTTATACAGTAGTTTTATTTATATATCATTTTACATGAACACAAACATCTCGTTGATAGTGCACAAATAGGCAGTTTCAATATTGCCCCAAACAAATATGTGCTTTTAAAAGCTGTATAAAGTGTATATCGTGTATTTAGATGTTAGTTCAAATTGAGTTCAGTATTGCTTATTCTCATAAATTATATTTTCAGTCATTCCATTCAATAAAAGCTTGATGAGGCAAAATTTTGTCAAGTTTTCTAATCATAATGAACCTGCAGAATAAAGGGAGAATAAATGTATATGAAAAACATAATTTTACTAATTAAATACTTGTTACTAAATTATAAGGGAACCCTTCTCAAATGGACACTGAAATCATAGTTATTAAAAGGACTTATAAACAGAATAAATAATATTTATCTTAATGACTATAATTCAGAAAAGTAACTAAACATTTGCAAGGGCAACCAAGATTTACATGTAAATAACATGATTAATATAAATTTTTAAACAGATTTTTACCTTTTGTGGAAGTCTCATAGGGAACATGGTTATTGTGGGGAACAAGATGTATATTTTTACAAGGATGGTTTATAGTTATTAGCAACTTCTTTGATTCATGTATATTCACGAGGTTGCTTTTAATCAAAACCAATCAATGTTTATAGCCTAGTTTACATTTTTAGGTTACACTAAAAATCCAAGTCAACTTATATAAATTATTCTTTCTACAAGTCCTAGTTATATTTCCAATCACATTACAGAAGAGTAATGATAATTAGCCCTCTAGGAATGTGAAGGTCCCTATGTAAGAATGAATGACTTGCAATTCCTTTTTAATTATTTAGGACATTCTCTCATTAACTATTCCATCACCCAGCAGAGCAGAATGAAATATATGCCAGCTCTTATGCTTTATAGCTCAAAATACTAATAAAACATATAGGCAGATAATTTTCTCATTAGCAGAAATTACGTCCTAGAGAACTTTACTGTAATCAGTGGATGACATAAATTTTCATCGACAGAATATCAAAGAAAACATCTAATCTGCTTGAAAGTTTGTGGGTGTGTATGTAGAGAGGGGGTTCCTACGAGTCAAACCTTACCCCACGGCAGAGCTGTTTCATTTTCCGGATCTATAACACTTTTTCAGTGGGGCTGTCAGAACATTTATTTACTGAATTGTATAATAATGCCTGTTTTTTTTCAGTTAATGATTGCCTGCCTTTTAAGACAATTTTGCCTCTACTTTTACAGTAGGTACTCACTACCTCGTTTACCTGCCTCTAGTCTTTTCTAATAAAAAATACCACAATATATACTCCTCCTAAAAGTGTCCTTGATGGGGTGTGGGTTGAGCAGCTAAGGCAAATCAGTGGGTTAAAGTTTGTTGGAAAGACCTGTAAGTGCGAAGGATTCTGTAAGTCAATGATTATTATGAACAGAAGATTAGAATGCAAGATAATAGGAAGAAAAAGTGGATTAATATCAAATTCTTCATTCCTGGCAGGGAAGAATCAGCTGAAAATATATAATCAAAATCAGATTTAAGTTTACTGAAATGATGACTCAGTTTATATTATATATTTATTTATTTATTAATACAAGGGATTAGAAATAGGCGTTCATTCTACATCACCTAGATAATGGCATTAAAAGCCATTATTGATGAATCATCCTTTTAACCCCATAAAGCTGGAAGATTAAAGATGCTGGGAAAGAGTTGTCCTCTTAAACTTAAGCAAGCTTTATTAGCTTAGTGAATACTAAAATAAGAATGAAAAGAGAAAAAATAGCTCATTTATTTTTTTTTCAGGGACATATTCTGAAATTTAAAAATATTAGCCAAATTTATATCTTACTTAAGTTGCTTTGCATAATTCTTAAAAGTTTTCTGATACTGAATATGTCAAAATTGCATCAATACAAACTATATTTGGAAAAGAATAGATTTTGAAGTATTACAATAGTAATTTGTGATAGCTGGCTTAATCTTTTGGAAATGACAGCTACAGTAAGCTTCATTTTTTTTTTTAGAGTTGTAAATTGTCTCAATATTGAATTCTTTGTAAGCAAATTCTTTGAGCTCAAAAATAGCACTTTGATTACCCTGCATGATATTGTTTGTCTGTGTCTATTTTCTGGTTGAATTCAACTGATGTCTGTGCATTTTTCCATAAAAGGATATGAAAAATCCCGAAGCTTAAACAACATAGCGGGCTTGGCAGGCAATGCTCTGAGGCTCTCTCCAGTAACTTCACCTTACAACTCTCCTTGTCCTCTGAGGCGCTCTCGATCTCCCATCCCATCTATCTTGTAAACCAAACTGCATCAGTTGGCTAAATGGTCTTAATTCAAGTACTGTTTACCCCATAATGGAAAAAATTAAATGTAGAGTTACTCCAGACGCCATTAATACAGTATAAATCCTGCATGATACTACTATCTGAAGTCAGAAATGCCATTTGGGTAGCTGACGAATCTTATCCTGGCTTTAAACGAATCTTATCCTAGTAGTGCTACCACTTCTCCTTATGAATTGCCCTGATCTCCTTTCGCAATAAAATGACAGATAGCATCAGATATTGGCGGGTAGCCTAATACATAAACACATCTTCAGGGAGATATATTTATATCATTGTGCTTCCAAATGCCAGCTACTTCATGGGGACTTCATTTCTTGTGACTCTGAACCATTCTGAAGATGTCTGGGATTCTGTTTTGAATGCACACAACGTGACTTTGGTCAGCTCATTTGCATGGACCATCTTGTCTTTATCACCTGAAAGCAATGTCGCAGAGTTCGGGGACCGCAGAGGGCTCGGGATATGTGTACTTGCATCGAACCATCCTGCTGATGTGAAAGCACTGGTTGACTGTTCTGCATGTTGAATTGTGGGGCAGGGAGGGTGAATTTCTCCTTGACAATCTTTTTTTTCTTTATAAGGCTTTGAAAAAAAAATTTGTTTTAAATAGTTTAATTTCTTGATTGATTTACTTTTCTTCCAAAATGCTGTATTGGAGTTCTGAATGTCTCTGGTTGTTTGCACACAGATAACTGCAAAGAGATTGTCATTACTGGTTACACGCAAGCCGAGGCCAGATCTCTTACTTAATGGCTTGGGGAAGGCACAAAACATGAGAGAAAGGTAACTGCCAGCCAGGCTTGCATCGTTCAGATAGGAATTGCTATTTGGAACTAGACTCATGGTTTTTTTTTTTTTCAATCCCAGAATTTGTCATCGTTTTCAGAGTCAGGGTGCCAAATACCACTCAAAATTCTTGTCTTTTTTACCCCCTTCTTTTATTTAATTTATTAGATTTTTTGCAAACAACAAAGAGCATTGTTGTTCACAGGAAGCTTTCTTGACCAGCCTTAAATTCCCGACTGACAGCATTAATCAGGTTTTCAGGCAGTGTTTAATCAGGTGCTTTGTCCTGTATGTTGTTTTGTCCGTATGTCTTAGCTCCCTGTCTTATATGTATATGCCATCTGTCTCCATGAAGCACAGAAATGCCTTGATAAGGTGTTCATGATTTTAGTACTGGGTCTTCTCCACTGCCCCTTGCCTTCTTCACTACTTGGAACAGCCTCTCTGCTTTGTGTATAAATTAATGATGCCCCGTAGACTACCTAAGTTAATCAGTACTGTGAACCTTTTTGAGAAGCAGGATTTAAGCAGCAGTTTTACCGTTGCATTTGACTGCCTGCTGCAGTGTCAGTTTCTACTACCTAGCAACCAGAATTCATCAGGACACACCAGTGAAACCCTCAGGGTGTCTTATTCTGTCCAAGTGGAAGACATTCTGTTTGCACATCCCTACAAATGCAATAGCGGTAGTGTGTCTGATGTATTGGACATGAGAGGGAAGAAAATACCATACTATAAATTGAGAGATAAACAATATTTTTAAGGCATTTAGGATCCTTGAGACTGCTGATTCCTAATGCTCATGTTTATTTCCAGTTAGGGAGACAGTTGTCACTTTTAGAATTGGCCACATAACATGTATTACTTTATATCCCCAAGTCCTAGAGCATGACCTGCATGTCAGAGACCTTGTACAGCAATGTATTTACCCAGACGTAAACAACTGGTATTTAGAGATTCAGTGATGCTTTTGATAACACTACACATAGAAAGTTATAATTAAACACAACTTTATGGTAAAGGAATTAATATACTGTCTGGTGCTGCTGTTATTGACTGCAGTGTTATACAGAATTTATCATGGATTTTTGACTGCTGAAAAAGGGACAGTGGAATTTAGCCATACCAAGGACTGTTCTGGAAACAGACTTCTGCTGCTGAATGTGCCCTGACGTGACCAGGTTGCACTTGGAAGAGATCCTGGCGTCTTCATGAGGCATGAGAAGCCTATGCAAGAGCTGTGGCTGGAACTCATTTGGTGCTGCCCATATGAGTGGTCTGCTGAGGACTGGCTGGTGTCCGTGAAACAGCTGTAAATACCAACATGTATGCATGGGTCAACAGCTTTGGCCATCTCACATCAAAGAAAGCCAGAGTCACGATCAACATCTCTGGAGCTTCCAGTAAGGCCCACACCTCTGTGAATTACCCTTTGTGGACCTGCAGTAGATTGTGCTGTGATCATAAAAGCAGTGATATTGGTATACTATAGGTCTGTCTTAATTTCCTTTATTTCTCCTTTGTTGGTTAGATCCACAAACACTAACTGTATCATTTATTTTTAATAAACCACTTATACTAGCTTGTCATATTATGTTGTAGAATTTTCAGTGCCTATTTGTCAAAATTGACCCATTTGGAGTCTCAGATTTGTTTTAAGTTCTTAAAAGTTACTTGACTTAAACTCATTAATATTATTCATGATTCAAG
This sequence comes from Budorcas taxicolor, assembly GCF_023091745.1. NCBI lineage: Eukaryota > Metazoa > Chordata > Mammalia > Artiodactyla > Bovidae > Budorcas > Budorcas taxicolor. Next base: position 49,601,036 of record NC_068914.1, on the reverse strand, counting down.
TATTTTGTCATTGTTACCTCAATTATAAATATTAAAAAAATAAAATTCTGGCAATGAGAGTATTTTTTTATTAAATTATCAAGAACAATGTCAGTATATAGTAGAATATTAATTGAATTATATCCTAAAATGTATATTTTGCATAAAAGAGATATTCTTCAATCAATTACTTTTTTTGTGAATTTTGTGGCAAAGAAGCTTGTACTTGTCTTTAAAACTGTTGTAGTTGAAACTATATAAGAATTCATCTTGCTTAATCAGTATTTCTAGAATTTATTAGTTCCCCTGGGACTCTGAATACAACATACAACCTAATTATGAACCCCTATATCATGGACCTTTTGTGACCATCTCAAGGTGCATGCATAACCTTGAAGATAAATGGTGAAAATGTAATTAACTAAAATGAAGAATAAAAGGCAAATAAGTTGGGGATAAACTTGAATCGTATCTGAATAAATTATTCATGTTTTTTCCTTGGCTCGTCTCTTTATTTTGGAGTTTTCAACAGGCTCTACCATTTTTATGCATCGTGATAACAAAAGACACTCATGCAAAATAAAGAATTTGAGATGAAAGGATTTGTAAACATACCTATGTCACATTTTCATTCAAGCCTTGGACATGTAGCCAGTGTTTACCTCTTCTAAGTGATTTTTCCCTTATGATTCTGAAGTGGTAAAATTATTATTATGGTATTTGATTTTTATATGACATTTTATGACTAAATACTGAATTTTCACTTACACTTTCCAACTTAATCATCACAGTGATTCTGGAGGTAAATTTTTTTTTTCATTTTATTGGTGTTGAAAGATCACAGAGGCAAGACTATTCACTTATGTATTTGTCACAATTTTCCTGTCATAGTTTCTTATGGTTTAAATTTCTACTGAGCTTCTTGTGCTAAGTCCTTTCAGTCGTATCCAACTCTGTGTGACCCTATGGACTGTAGCCTGCCAGGCACCTCTGTCCATGGGATTCTCTAGGCAAGCATACTGGAATGGGTTGCCATTTCTTACTCCAGGGGATCTTCCCTGAACCCGTGTCTCCTGCTTTGGCAGGAAGTTTCTTTACCATGACTGCCACCTGGGAAGCCCTTTTATAAATGCCTTATCTTGTAAATATGACTTCTATCTCGCTTTTGGGTAACAGATGAGTGTTTCAGCAGTACACTGCACGTGGCTGGCATTCCATTTACATTGCAGCGTTATGTGTTTGTTTACCTGTAAATTCTGTTACCGGCAGGAACAGAGGAAAGGAAAAATGGAAAAGAGAAATAAGGTTGACAAATGCAACACTTTACTGACTCTTTTCTAGGTCTAAAAGAGCTAGATTATTAAGAGAGTATTGATTATTAAGTCTATTAAGAGACTGATGATGATTGAGACTATTAAGAAACCAAGATTCAGAAAAGAAAATCTGTCTAAATATAATTACTGACAAAAGTTGTTAACTATGGTGTCAGGTTGTAGGATTTACTGTAAAAAGGAAAATTATATAGGATGGGGAAACAATGCATTTTAATAGATGATAATTGCCATCAAATTTTGATTAAAAAATCAAGATTAAATAGTTACAGGAAAAAGGGGAAGATATTCGGTTTATCTTTGAAATAAATCACAAGACAGATGAATGGGATAGCAAGAGTGAACCTAACTTGGAGAGATACAGTGAATATATTAAAAGGCTATAATACAAAGCAAGGACTTTGGAAGATTTATAATGTGTTTGAAGACATTTAGAGCTAAATGAATACTATAGATTTATATGAATTTTCTCTGACATAGTTGCAGTATCATTATTATTGATCTTAACTTTTATTTCCTGTTCTCCCCTGAAACAACACTTTCTGAGAATATGATATTTTTCTTTATTATATAAAGATTAAATAATTTAATTGCATTAGTATTACATGGTTTCTTTATTCATCAAACTGTCATGTCGAAGTGACAGGCCAATGAATATGCACTTTGAACATTAAAATGTTCAAAGACTATGTATTCTCCATTGAGAATCCCAGGTGCTTAGCACTCATTTTTTAAAAAAAATGAACTATATTATAGAACAGCTTTAGATTCATAGAAATATTAAGCAAAAATACAGCCTTCCCATTTACCCCCTGCTCCCATGCATGCACAACATCCCCTGCTCTCGGCATCTTAACACCAGTGGTATTTGTTACAGTTGATGAATCTGCATTGATATACGGTTATCCAAAGTCCATAATTTCCACTAGAGCAGTCCAGGGCAGCACAGATGCATAAGACATCATTCCAAGCATTGAAAACTTCACCTAGAATGTTGATCTCTAATCCTGGCTCTGCATCAAAAAAAATGTTGTCACTTAAAAAAAACAAATGCTAGTGCTCAACTCTAAACCTTTGAAATTATATCTGGAGATGAGGCCTAGACATATATATTATGTTACGAAAGACTTATATGTATATTATTAGCAAATGAAACATAACAAAGAAAAAAATGAGCATGAATTAAACTTGTAGATTTGATCAATATCATGCCCCTATTTACCATATATACGTCAAGGCTGTATATTGTCACCCTGCTTACTTCTATGCAGAGTACATCATGAGAAACGCTGGGTTGGAAGAAACACAAGCTGGAATCAAGGTTGCTGGGAGAAATATCAATAACCTCAGATATGCAGATGACACCGCCCTTATGGCAGAAAGTGAAGAGGAACTAAAAAGCCTCTTGATGAAAGTGAAAGTAGAGAGTGAAAAAGTTGGCTTAAAGCTCAACATTCAGAAAACGAAGATCATGGCATCCGGTCCCATCACTTCATGGGAAATAGATGGGGAAAAAGTGGAAACAGTGTCAGACTTTATTTTTGGGGGCTCCAAAATCACTCCAAAATCATTTAATGCAGCCATGAAATTAAAAGACACTTACTTTTTGGAAGGAAAGTTATGATCAACCTAGATAGCATATTGAAAAGCAGACACATCACTCTGCCAACAAAGGTCCATCTAGTCAAAGCGATGTTTTTTCCAGTGGTCATGTATGGATGTGAGAATTGGACTGTGAAGAAAGCTGAGCACTGAAGAATTGATGCTTTTGAACTGTGGTGTTGGAGAAGACTCTTGAGAGTCCCTTGGACTGCAAGGAGATCCAACCAGTCCATTCCAAAGGAGATCAGTCCTGGGTATTCATTGGAAGGACTGATGCTAAAGCTGAAACTCCAACACTTTGGCTACCTCATGCGAAGAGTTGACTCATTGGAAAAGACTCTGACGCTGGGAGGGATTGGGGGCAGGAGGAGAAGGGGATGACAGAGGATGGGATCACTGGATGGCATCACCGACTCGATGGACATGAGTTTGAGTAAACTCTGAGAGTTGGTGATGGACAGGGAGGCCTGGCGTGCTGCGATTCATGGGGTCGCAAAAAGTCGGACACAACTGAGCGACTGAACTGAACTGAACTGAATTTACCATATAGGTTAGCTAGTCTTTTACTAGCAGATCAGCCAAGTACCTTTATTAGGAAGTTCTTTTTTTTTTTTTCATAGCCATCAAATGTGATTCCAAATTGAGGTGCCATTAAAAATAATTTTGTAGGTGGATTATAAATCCAGAGTTTAAGTCTTCATTTCTCAGTGTATTTCTTATAATCCAAAAGTGATATAAGGATATTACATCTAACTCAAGTATATGATTTTTGAGGGAAAATAAATATTTTTGACGTTTGTTATAAATTTGGTAAACACTGAGAGTTTTTTCTGAGTTAGAAAGAATTGTCATCACACCAAAATGATTAAAATGACTTTGACATTAGTGACAATTTCACATTTGTCTTAGGAGTAGTGAATAGTGAGGTGAAACAGCTAGGATATAAAAGGTTTCTTAATGTAATTTGAAGATCATAGTTCCTAAAACCTTTGATTAAACTTTAATCAGTGGTCTCCGTGTTTTTATCTCCTTTTGAGATCTGTTAGCAATGAACTGAACTGTTAATTTAAAACCAGTTATTTCTTAATGGCCAAGGGAAAGTATATGATGTAAAGATATACTTAATTTTCTCATCAAAAATAAACATGTAATTTTATTGCAAAGACTTAAGCATGAAGTCAGTACCTAAGGACTGACTGTGTATTTCTTTCTTTCTTTTCTTTTTTTCCCTGACACCCCACATTTTACCAGTAATTTGGTCTCTATCTGGAACAAAGACACTAGTTTAAACACTGTACAGTGATATTTTCTCCTGTTGCGGTAGATGTTCCTTATCACACTGGGTGGCGGGAAGCTTAAAAAAAAATTGTTAGAATTCTAGATGGATGACTGGTAGAGAGCCCCACAATCAAAACACACACACACACACACACACACACACACACACACACACACACACACACTGCTGCAAATACAAAGACAAAGAAAAGCCAGAGATAAAGTAGCAAACACTGAATATCGCCTGAAGCAAGGCCAGTTAGTGTGAAATAAGCAAAAGGACAAGTCAAAGGTAAAGAAATAGTTATATAATTTGGCTTCATAAGTCATGTTAGAATAAATTCTGCACAAAAAGATGAGATATTCTTTTCACTGGTGACCTTGAAAGGTTTGCATTTTATCACAGGGATGCTAGAAAAGTGACCACAAATTTTCGTATTCTTTAGTGAATTTAGACAGTTTCCTCTTAGATGCTCTGTTTTTATTTGCTTGTTTCAGTTTTGACAAAGTAATATCCTTCCTTTACTTTTACATTGTTAAATATTTTCAGAACTAGCTGACTGTCAAAATATAAAGTACTACTGGCTTTATATTTGTTTTGATTTGTATAAAATGAATTTACATACGTTTTTAAAAAAAATTTATTATAAGAGCACAAAATAACAGAGTACTACTGAGAACACGTTGCCTTTTAATGTGAAATTCCCTAATGACACAAATGAGATTCCTAGGAAAGATATCAGTATAAGGTTCATTTCCCAAAATTAAATTTCTTCAGGCTCAGATCCACCTACTTGTCTTTTAGAACTGATAACACATAGCAACCATAACATTGTCAAAATATTAAGGTAAAATAACATTTTTGCTTTTGATATCGTTTTTTCTTGGCACCAAATGTTCTGGTATTGACATGCGATACGTTGGACCTGTGGAAGAGGGACACGCAGAATTGCTGCTTAGAAAGCATCTGCTGACATAAGTGGTTCACTCGAGATCCACAGGCAGAAACTTCTGCAGCCTCACACCATCAAATAATCCTTCTAACTAAGCCAGGTGAACTATGAGACTGTTTCATGATCACAAATGTTATCTTTTGAGTTGCCAACTGATGGTTATGACCAAGATGCCTTACCATTCCCCTCAATTCCACAAAACACTATTTTTAAAGTTATTTTAAATTGGAAAATGATTTCTGTACAGTATGTGTTGGTTTTTGCCCTACAACAATATGAATCAGCCATAAGTATACACATATCCCCGGCTTCTTGAGCCTCCCTCTCATGAGCCCTATCCCACCCCTCTAAGTAACCACATGTTTCTTTCTGGCATTGGCCCTTGACATCCCTTTTTCTTAGGGTGTTTACTTTTTAAAACTTGCTAGTGTAAATTCTTTCTCTGCCCCTTGGAAGGGTAAGCCTTCTAGCTCTCACCATTTATACAACCCAGGAATATCTTTTTCAAGTTCTTGGGATCCATTTCTTTGAAATATAATAATCACAAAAGATAGTGCCTCTAACTCCTAGTCTCTGTGGGAAGGTAGGAGCCTTTCTTTTTTTAAAATATAAATTTATTTATTTTAATTGGAGGCTAATTAATTTACAATACTGTATTGGTTTTGCCATACATCAACATGAATCCACCACAGGTGTACACGTGTTCCCCATCCTGAACCCCCCTCCCACTTCCCTCCCCGTACCATCCCTCTGGGTCATCCCAGTGCACCAGCACTGAGCATCCTGTATCCTGCATCGAACCTGGACTGGTGATTCATTTCACATATGATATTATACATGTTTCAATGCCATTCTCTCAAATCATCCCACCCTTGTCCTCTCCCACAGAGTCCAAAAGACTGTTCTATACATCTCTGTCTCTTCTGCTGTCTCGCATACGGGGTTATCATTACCATCTTTCTAAATTCCATATATATGCGTTTCTTAAGTGCCAATTAGCAAACACTGATGATCCAGTCACATTAACCAACCTCCCCTCTAATGTCCTCTGGGACTTTTTACTGGCTCACCCCAGGGCTTAAAAACTCTACCACTTATGTTTCAGTGTAGTTGAGTTTAATCTCTCTCCCTTATTGCAATAATCTTAAATAAAATCTTCCTTTCCTGTTTAACTGGTCCAGTGAAATGCAGTTTGTCTAGTTCCTTAGTCGATATTGTAAGTTGTGATGAATCACAAAAACAAAATGAAAAAAAGCATTTTGAGGACTTACATAGGTAGGGTAGAGGTGAGGAGGAATTCCAACCACTCTGTTAGTTAATTTTCAAACAGACTTTTGGAGGATTTTTTATAATATCATAAATATAATTTGAGAATTAATAAAACAGCTTTCATTTTTTGAAAATTAAATTTCCTTTTTTGAAATGATTAAATTGAAAGGGAGCTGTAAATAAACTAAGTTGTTGCCATTCATCTCTTTTCATTTTACTGCCCAAATTATGATAAAATGATTTAGTTGGATCCACTCTTTTTCTGGACACTATCCCTTAGAGTCCCCCAACAGCTATATTCATCACTCTATCCCTACTGCATGGCAAACTTCCAAGCTCACTGAAGAATCTCAATACATATTTGTTAAATTGAACCGTTACTTAGACTGAATTTTCTGAATTTGCATCTCACCATGTTCTTTCCTATTTGTCAATCTATCAACATTGGAATAAAACAAACGTTTAACTTTGCCATTCAACACATTTTATTATTTGGTTCTTTCTTGTGTGTCTGTAGTCAATAATTCATTACATAAAGTCTCTGGGATATGGTAGACACAGTGTCATCACTGACCCTGGACCTCTTGCTGTCCTGCCTCACCTATTGGTTTGGACCTTCTTGGACACTAATAACTGTCTAAGTTAAACTTCAATTTGCCACAGATTTTGTGCTTACTATTATTTTAAACCTCATATATTTTATCTAAACTTATCAACAGCAATGCCAGAATTAACTTCTAGGATCAGAAATTCACTTTAAAGATCTCCCCTGATCTCCTGCCCCCCCAACCCTCATCAATTACCACAAATAATTATTCCATTGTAATTTGTAGATAAACTTACTTAACCTGTGTTGTGTGTTGTGTTAAGTCGCTTCAGTCCTGTCTGACTCTCTGGGACCGTATGGACTATAACCTGCCAGGCTCCTCTGTCCTTAGGATTCTCCAGGCAAGAGCACTGGAGTGGGTTACCATGTCCTTCTCCAGAGGATCTTCCCGACCTAGGGATCAAACCCACATCTCTTAACGTTTCCCACATTGCCAGCCAGGTTCTTTACCACTAGCGCTACCTAGGAAGCCGTTCAATTCAGTTCAGTCTCTCTGTCATGTCCGACTCTCTGTGACCCCATGGACTGCAGCACCCCAGGCCTCCCTGTCCATTACCAACTCCTGGAGTCCACCCAAACTTATATTCATTGAGTTGGTGATGCCATCCAACCATCTCACCCTCTGCCATCCCCCTCTCCTCCTGTCTTTGATCTTTCCTAGCATCAGGGTCTTTTCAAATGAGTCAGCTCTTCACAGCAGGTGGCCAAAATATTGGAGTTTCAGCTTCAGCATCAGTCCTTCCAATGAACACTCAGAACTGATTTCCTTTAGGATGGAATGGTTTGATCTTGCAGTCCAAGGGACTCTCAAGAGTCTTCTTCAATACCACAGTTCAAAAGTATCAATTCTTTGGTACTCAGCTTTCTTTATAGTCCAACTCTCACATCCATACATGACTACTGGAAAAATCATAGCCTTGATTAGATGGACCTTTGTTGCCCTATGGTAAAGCAAATGGCTTTAGAGTCAAAGTAAATTTGAGTTGGAATCTTGTTCTCCTTTACTAGTGATACAGATTTCAGGCAAGTAATTTAAACTAAATTTTATAGAAACTTGTAAACTGTTGAGAATAATAATATCTATATCATAATTTTGTTATGAGTTCTAAATGAGAAAATGCATGTGGTATACTTAGCACAGGGGCTTTCCAGGTGGCGCTAGAGGTAAACTATCCACCTGCCAGTGCAGGAGATGTAAGAGAGGCAGGTTCAATCTGTGGGTCAGGAAGATCCCCTGGAGGAGGACATGGCAACCCACTCCAGTATTCTTGCCTGGAGAGTCCCACGGACAGAGGAGCCTGGGGGACTACAATCCAGAGAGTGACACAGAGTCAGACACCACTGAGCAACTTAGCATGCATGCACACATCCTTAGCACAGTATTGAATTCAGAGATTCTCCTCAGTAAATTTGAACTGAATTATGATTATAATTATTATGTTATCATTGTTTTTTTGAAAAGAATTTTCATGGTGTAGTAACAGTTTTTATTTCTAGTATTGGTTTTTCTGTGTGTGTGTGTGCAGGTAATAATCATGGGACAAAATTTTGGCAACAGTTTCTAAATCCATTTCCAGGTTGCCTTTAAAGGTAATGAAATCTTCCTTTCAAATTCATCCAAGCATCAAAATGAATATACTTTCAAAGGTTTTTCTTTTCCTATCGTTTACAAACTAAATCTCCGAAGATTGAGTTGTTTACATTTTATAACAATAAATAAAAATCAGCTAAATCTCTTTGATAATTTAAAGTTTCAATATGATTTGGAAAGTCTTAGCATATTTTCTGAAGAATATAAAAATATTATATATAACTTCTATTTAATTCTGCAAAGTAGGCTTAAGAGATTCCAAGATTACCCTCAGGGTCACAGTAGGACCATCCAAATTAGACATAATCTTTGATGTGGTATTGGTACTTCCCTAGTCTATTGAGAATTCTGTAGAAAATTACCAAATCCACAAAAAATGGTTTTGTCTTTTATTCACATTAATAGAGAGTTAAATTATGAACTGGTTAAAGCAATGGTTGTAGTAACATAGTTATTTGCTTAGTTATTTCTCACAATCCTATGAAAATGGAAAACATGCCCTCATTTAGCTTGAGAAGGGTGGAAGCAGTGGCCAACATTGTTAACAATGTCAATAAGAGACTTTGGTTTTGTTTTTTTCTGAGATAAAAATAAAGATAAGCTAACTCTTTCTTGAGGCATATAACTTGACATATTTTTCTTTGAATGAAGAAAATAGAGCACACTTGGGAAAAGAAAACTTAACTTTTTCTAAAGCACATTTACTAATGTAAAAATACATTCTAGAATATCTATAGCACTGTCTCTAAAACTTCATACTAATATGTGAAAGATTCAGCTATTGAAGAAACTGGCTAGGCACAAAAAGTGTATTTATATTTTTTACTTTTAAATTTCTAAGAAAATAAATTGATTAACCCTGTATTTTGGCTTCTTAGGAAAACTGATTTTTAATTTCTTTATATATGTGTGTGTGTGTGTGTGTGTGTGTATCAGGAAGATACCTTGGAGAAGCAAATGGCAACCCACTCCACTGTTCTTGCCTGGACAATCCCATGGACAGCAAGGCTACAGTCAATGGGGTCACAGAGTCAGACACAACTGAGTGACTAACACACACACACACATTTATGTATGTATAAATATAAGCTGGAATTCCTGCTGAGCTATTTCAAATCCTGAAAGATGATGCTGTGGAAGTGCTGCACTCAATATGCCAGCACATTTGGAAAACTCAGCAGTGGCCACAGGACTGGAAAAGGTCAGTTTTCATTCCAATCCCAAAGAAAGGCAATGCCAAAGAATGCTCAAACTACTACACAATTGCATTCATCTCACATGCTAGTAAAGTAATGCTCAAAATTCTCCAAGCCAGGCTTCAGCAATATGTGAACTGTGGACTTCCTGATGTTCAAGCTGGTTTTAGAAAAGGCAGAGGAACCAGAGGTCAAATTGTCAACATCCACTGGATCATGGAAAAAGCAAGAGAGTTCCAGAAAAACATTTATTTCTGTTTTATTGACTATGCCAAAGCCTTTGACTGTGTGGATCACAATAAACTGTGGAAAATTCTGAAAGAGATGGGAATATCAGGCCACCTAACCTGCCTCTTGAGAAATCTGTATGCAGGTCAGGAAGCAACAGTTAAAACTGGACATGGAACAACAGACTGGTTCCAAATAGGAAAAGGAGTACGTCAAGGCTGTATATTGTCACCCTGCTTATTTAACTTCTATGCAGAGTACATCATGAGAAACGCTGGATTGGAAGAAGCACAAGCTGGAATCAAGATTGCCAGGAGAAATATCAATCACCTCAGATATGCAGATGACACCACCCTTATGGCAGAAAGCGAAGAGGAACTAAAAAGCCTCTTGATGAAAGTGAAAGAGGAGAGTGAAAAAGTTGGTTTAAAGCTCACCATTCAGAAAATGAAGATCATGGCATCTGGTCCCATCACTTCACGGGAAATAGATGGGGATACAATGGAAACAGTGTCAGAATTTATTTTGGGGGGCTCCAAAATCACTGCAGATGGTGATTGCAGCCATGAAATTAAAAGATGCTTACTCCTCGGAAGGAAAGTTATGACCAACCTAGAGAGCATATTCAAAAGCAGAGACATTACTTTGCCAACTAAGGTCTGTCTAGTCAAGGCTATGGTTTTTCCTGTGGTCATGTATTGATGTGAGAGTTGGACTGTGAAGAAAGCTGAGCACCGAAGAACTGATGCTTTTGAACTGTGGTTTTGGAGAAGACTCTTGAGAGTCCCTTGGACTGCAAGGAGATCCAACCAGTCCATTCTGAAGGAGATCAGCCCTGGGATTTCTTTGGAAGGAATGATGCTGAAGCTGAAACTGCAATACTTTGGCCACCTCATGTGAAGAGTTGACTCACTGGAAAAGACTCTGATGCTGGGAGGGATTGAGGGCAGGAGGAGAAGGGGACGACCGAGGATGAGATGGCTGGATGGCATCACTGACTCTATGGACGTGAGTCTGAGTCAACTCCGGGAGATGGTGATGGACAGGGAGGACTGGCGTGCTGTGATTCATGGGGTTGCAAAGAGTCAGACACGACCGAGTGACTGAACTGAACTGAAATATAGGATTTCCATTCAACAACAAGTGGATAGTTTAAAGATGTAGATGAGTATATCAGCTTGGTTAGTAGACATGACATAGATTGTGTAAGAGGTCTGCGATGAAAACATACATTTGAGAATTGTTGACATAAAGATGCCATTTAAAGCTAACCTAATGGGTGAGATCACCAAGGCAGTTATCTGTAGATGGGAAAGTGAAGAGATCTGGTGACTGATTCCTGGGACACTTCCAGGTAGGGAGAGATTGTTACAACCAACAAATGAGATTGACAATGACCAAAGAGTGAGGAGGGATGGAAATTAAAAGAATGCAGGGAACTGAAAGCTTAGAAATAAAATGAAAGAAGGAGGAAACAATCAGTTGTGAGAACTGGTCATTGGATTTAGCACTGAGGAGACATGGGCAACCTTGACAAGATCAGCTTTGGTGACACTTAGAGGTAAAAATCTGATTAAGAGGTTTAAGAGAATGAAGACCTGGAGACAACACATGGAGAAATTCTCTTTAGAAAAGTTGTTACAAATGGGAGCAGAGAAATAGGGCAACTGTAGATGTGGAAAGTGGAGTTGAGTGATTATTTTTAATAAGTGGAAGAAATGACAGCATTTCTCTTTAGCCAGAAAAAAATGAGACAATATTCTTAAATATTTTGCAAATAAGTTCTGCTTATTTCTAGATAAAGGTATATGTTTTTAAATTGTGCCTGACATGAGCATAAGACATAGGCTTTGGATTAAAGGTGATTTCAAGTGGCTAACATAAAATTGATATCATACTTTTTTTCTTTTATCCCTGGTGATAAAATCTGTTTTCAAATTAACTTAAGTTGTGTCTGTGATTGTTTTTTCATGGAAAAGATTAAGGTTTGAAACATAGCAATTTGTTATTTGGTATTTTAACCAACAATGTACTAGGTGTGTCTATCATTCAGTTGATTGCTCACTAGCTGAGGCAGACTCTGGAATTTAAAACTGATCTTTCGAATGACTAAATTAAATATCAACACTTATGCCAAAACAGGATAGCTTATAATAGTGTAACTGGGCAATTAATATGAAAAAAAAGTATTTAACATCATCCTCTACTTTCCCTATTTCATTTCTTTCTCTGTCTCACCCTTTAAAAGAAATCTCAGTTTAGGGTCTAAGGTTCATTTGCAGTGAATATGCTTGATATTTCCATGGGGGAGGAGAATAAATTAAGTGCTTGGAGGGCAAAAGCTGGAACTGCTCACTGTGTGGAATGGTGAAATTCACCAAGGCCACAAAGGAGGCAGGCTTTGGAGGTTACCAGCAATTAGCAGATAACTGTGCTCACTTTATCACCAGAGCCCAGAGAAGCAGCTCTCACTGCAGAAAATGACAGCATGGTGTATCTACCGAGCTGGGACGGTAGGTAGCAGGGCTACAATGCTAGACAAAGATCCCCTTGCCCAAGACCGGCATTTCAATTAACAATATGTTCAGCTAAAAGAAAATCTTAAGACATTTTAAATAAATAGGTATTTGGTTTGGGACCATAACATTTTGCGCATACATAGTTGGCTGTTGGAATTGCCGCGGCTGTTCAGCAGTGCCATCAAGGACACAGGCTCTTGCTGGCTCTCTCTTCTGCTGCTGTTAGCATATTATTCTTTTGCTTTTCATATGGTATCTATACCTCCAGCTTCACATGGCTGTTGCAGGAAGAAGAATGTGGAAGTAGCTGTGTACCAGTGAATCATACACCATGCACCAGGAGGGAGTACCAAGACCAGTGAGCTTCCATGTTCAACTCATTGCTCAGACTCTGCCACATGGCTACCCCAAGCTGCCACAGAGCCTGGTAAATTGAGTCATATTTATAGTTTCTTGTGTTTAGGACAGGCAAAGGAGAATAAGATGGAAGTGAAGAAAGAGTCAGGTAGTGTATAGCTTCTGTTGTCCTTGGCATGTTACCTCCTCCGAAAGAAAATGCCAACTTAAAATCGAAGCACACCTTTAGCTTTTAGTGAGAACAGAAGACCTTCATTTGCTGGACTGCGTAAAATCCTGGCACCTTCATAGACTCTTAGAGACAGAGAGAAATTTCCCCGTTAACGACTAATGCTGAATTACTATCCTTGACGAAGAGAGGCATAAAGATGGATTTAATCTGATCACCAAAATATAGCCATGTTAGGCTTCTTGTACCTGATTTATGTGGTGGAGTTAAAACCATCTGCCACCCAGTTTTATGACATGTTCCAGCAATGACTCTCAGAGCCTGAAATCTCAATCACTAACAAAATCGATTACTGATCTTTCAACTGATAGAAGTATAAACAAATCTAAACATTTGCACATAGGTTCTTAGATATTTGTTGATTTTATTATCATGCTTTTATCTCCAAATATTTTCAATTAAACATGATTTAGATGATTAAAAACTCAATCCTCCACAAATATTGACTGGTAAAAGCAATAATTAGGAATTCATCATGAGCCAAAGCATTTAAATAATGTCTTTTATTTATGTAAAACAGTATGCCATTTAAGACACTGCAGAAATATACTATTTTCATTGTCATTAATTTAGAGTTATAGGATATCTATTGTAATTTGCATAGTACTTAAATTCTCTTTTGGTTTATCCATTAACAAAAAACTATTGAATCCCCAATTTTTTTCCTAGGTAGAATGTTTTTTCTAAGTTATTATTTCATTTATTTTTGATTGCGCTGGGTCTGTGCTGCTGTGCATGGGCTTTCTCTAGTTGCAGTGGGTGGGGCTCCTCTTCATTTGATAGGACGGCTCCTCACTGTGGCGGCTTCTCTTCTTAAACACAGACTAGAGCACAGACTCGAGGTGGGCGGGTTTCAGCACAGCGGGCTCAGTAGTCGAGGCACAAGGTCTGAGTTGCTCCATGATATGTGAAATCTTCCCGGACTAGTGATTGAACCTGGGTCCCCTGCATTGGCAACCTGGTTCTTATCCACTGCACCACGAGGGAAGTCCTAGGCATAATGTTTTTGGCACACCAAAGTCTTTGCTTTCATAGAATTTGTAGAAACAAGTGACATCCATTGTATGCTAGTTGGTGATAAGGGTCGAATAGATAGGCGTATGAAGAAAGTGATTGGATGGTATAGGTGCCATGTGTATTGGATAATCAAGGTAGTTGTAGTCCTAGGAGAAACCTGGGGCAATAGTGTTTGCAGCTGAGAGGACATAAATGCAGAAATGTATGGGCTTCCCTGGTGGCTCAGACGGTAAAGCGTCTGCCTGCAATGCGGAAGACCCGGGTTTGATTCCTGGGTCGGGAAGATCCCCTGGAGAAGAAAATGGCAATCCACTCCAGCACTCTTGCCTGGAAAATCCCATGGATGGAGGAGCCTGATAGGCTACAGTCCATGGGGTCGCAAAGAGTTGGACACGACTGAGCGACTTCACTTTTCATGATTGGTGTGGAGGCTTCCCTGGTGGCTCAGTGGTAAAGATTTTGCCTGCAAGGCAGGAGATGCAGCAGAGAAGGGTTAGATCCCTGGGTGGTGGAAGATGCCTTGGAGGAGGGCATGGCGATCCACTCCAGTATTCTTGCCTGCAGAATCCTATGGACAGAGGAGCCATAACAAAGTGTCGGACACGGCTAAGTAGCGCAGCAGGCGTGCATGATTGGTATGATTAGGGAGCACCAAGGAACCTGTGTGGCTGCAGTGACATGAGCAAGAGGAAAAAGGGTAGAGGATGCGTTGGGGGTATAGAACACCTAGGGGCATTTAGGCCATAGTCTTCATTGACAAATCGAACAAAAACTCAAAATTATGACTTTAATTGATCTATTAGTTGACTTAACTGTTCCCATATGATGTGGGTACACCCTACAGAGTAAAAATGTTAACATGCTTCTATGATACTTTTTGGATAAAATTAAATTTCTTATCAATGCTTCATAAGTAGCATATGTACATATATAATTAATATGTACATTTAATGGTTTTCAGTGGTGTAAAAGTGTTGAAATTTTTCATCTTTTGAAGTTGGGTCTTCTCTACACACCTGTAACTTTAGGTTGACTACTCAGAGCGCTAAGCTGTCGTGTGGGTAGTGTGGGCCGAGCTGCCTACACAAGGTGATTCAGCTCATGACAAGCCCAAAACTGGCTACTCCCACACTCCATGATTCAAAAACATTTCTCCCACTAGACTTGCCCAGGACTGGAAATTACCACATTATTCATTGCCTTGAGTTGAGGCACTGGAGGTTGCTGGTAATTATTTAAACACCCCTTGAGAAAGAGGAAAATTAATCATTACCTATTTAAAAATTCTCTCAAATCCAGTGAGCTGGGAAGTCACCTAGTGGCACACTGTGGGAATGAGATAGAAGTGAGGTTTAAGAGTGTGAATGTCGAAGTTTCTGAATATGGCATTTCCATGGAAGGGAGTCAGAAAGAGGACACTGGAAGTAAGGAGGAAAGTGGCTCACTTGCCATCAGGGCAAACCCTGCTCTCTCTGCTGTGGTCTAGGGGAAAGCATGGAGGTTCGGAAAGCCCAAGAACTGTGCAGGTCATTTCACTTTCTGTGAAGTGGAAGTATCAAACAGAACAATGTATATGAAAACACTTTCCTAAGTGATATTCAGAAGCACTTTGCAGTACTTAGACTCACCTATAACAAAACAACAACAGAAGTTCGAATATAATGATGTAGAGTAAAAGATATTTCATGCAAATATTAACCAAAAGCAAGTTGGATTAATAGTTTTAATAACAGACTAATTAACAAGATTAGTTTTTAAGTTTACAAGGAACAAATTGATATGTAAAAGAACAATGGATCTAGAACAGAAGAGCTAGAATGGATATATAACTTCATACATTCTTTTCAAACCCACTCAGAGAAATCAACTTTTGCTTTAACCCTAAAAGGAATCTTCATAAATTCAAATACTGAACATCTCAAAAAATCATATTCTTTGATTATAATGCAATAAAATGAAATTGATAACAAGAGAATAGCTTAAAATGCAACAGCTCTGTATCCTATTAAATATTCTTGCCTGAAAGAGGGTCTCATAAGACCAATTAGAAAATACATGGAATAGTGTAACAGTGAAAACACAATATACCAACACATGTGTGACATAGCAATGTTCTGCTTAGAGAAACATATTTAGCTTCAAGTTCATTTTTCATAGAGTGAGGAAGAATAAAGGAATCATGATTGCCAGGGGAAATATCAATAACCTCAGATATGCAGGTGACACCACCCTTATGACAGAAAGCGAAGAAGAACTAAAGAGCCTCTTGAAAATGAAAGAGGAGAGTGAAAAAGTTGGCTTAAAGCTTAATATTCAGAAAACTAAGATCATGGCATCTGGTCCCATCACTTGATGGGAAATAGATGGGGAAACAGTGACAGACTTATATTTTGGGGGGCTCCAAAATCACTGCAGATGGTGACTGCAGCCATGAAATTAAAAGGCACATACTCCTTGGAAGAAAAGTTATGACCAACCTAGAGAGCATATTAAAAAGCAGAGACATTACTTTGTCAACAAAGGTCTGTCTAGTCAAGGCTATGGTTTTTCCAGTAGTCATGTGGATGTGAGAATTGGACTATAAAGAAAGCTGAGCACCGAAGAACTGATGCTTTTGAACTGCGGTGTTGGAGAAGACTCTTGAGAGTCCCTTGAACTGCAAGGAGATCCAACCAGTCCATCCTAAAGGATATCAGTTCTGAGTGTTCATTGGAAGGACTAATGTTGAAGCTGAAACTCCAATATTTCCACCACTTGATATGAAGAGCTGACTCATTTGAAAAGACTCTGATGCTGGGAAACATTGAAGGCGGGAAGAGAAGGGGACAGCAGAGGATGAGATGGTTGGATGGCATCAATGACTCAATGGACATGTGTTTGGGTGGACTCTGGAAGTTGGTGATGTACAGGGAAGCCTGGTGTGCTGCATTCCATGGGGCCGCAAAGAGTTGAACACGAGTTAGTGACTGAAATGAACTGAACTGAACTGAGGAAGAATAAAAAGAAAAAAATGAGATAAGCATTCACTGCAAGATGTTAGTAAACCACTGACAAAATGATAGAGAAACAAATCCAGGCAAAGAAGAGGAAGGACGTGATCACTGGAACAGAAAGCAAACAACAACGTAACCAAGGACAAACTCTTTCTTGAAGAGATGGATGAATAGGCAATCATCAGGTCAAGGCAAATGGAAGCAATTTAGATATAAAATACAAAATGAGAAGGAGATATCTAATTACAGACACAGCTGTAACTGCAAGATAGCAAAGGGATATTATGAAAAAATCTATGATAAATTTTGAGTATTAAACAGAAATGTTTAAATTTGGGGGAAAGATATAAAATGTCAAAATGGTACAAGACAAAATAGAAAAAAAAAAAATTCCAGTGATGATTAAAGCCTTTGTGACCTTCTCAACAAGAAGTCAAAACTCAATTGGTTTTATTGATGAGTTCTTCCCAAAATTCAAAGAACAGCTTATCCTCATATTATATGTTTATTGCAGAGTATGGAAATAGAGGAAAAATTTTCAACCTACTTTTTTGAAGTTAATATAAACTTGATTCAAAACTGGAAAATGAAAGAACAAGGAAACAATGAGTAATACTTATTTAAGTTATAACCATAGAGAAGGCAATAAAAGTACTCAAAATAATGATCAATTAGACTTTTGTCTAATAAGGCAATGGTTATTCTGCATCAGAAAATGTATCAGCTTACCACATTAATTGAAGGAAAACAATGATCATAATAGACTCAGGAAAATAAGTTGATAAAATTAATGCCAATTATGATTTTTAAAAACTTTCAGGAAGCTACACATAAGGGAATTTTTCTGTAGCTTACTAAAAGCTGTAATGTCAAACACCTGCAAGAAACTCAGAAAATTACGTACTTTCTGTTTAAGATCAGCATTACCAAAGATATAGCTTAATACCGTTACTCTGTAACAATTTACAAAGGGCCATAATTTTAGAATAAGGAAAAAAGGATTCAATCCTTATAGGATTCGAAAAAAGAAAAATGTCATTTTCTTCACGCTATTTGATCAACCCTACAGATTCACTCAAAACTCTATGGAACTAATAACACAATTTATAAAGCTTCTGGATAAAGCTAATTTGTCATAATAGACTTATAAAAATCAATAATGCTTTTTAATTCTACAAATAATCAGCTAGATATTATATTAGAAAACTATATCATTCTCAAACAACAAAATTAAAAACAAATCATCCAAGAAAAGATATAGAAAAGCCTTTTGGAAAAAAAATGAAACTGTTGAAAGGTATAAAACACCTGCATAAATAAAAATCTCTTCATGTTCACAGACAGAATCTCACCACAGATGAAATAACTTACTAAAATGTATTAGTTCTTAACAAATGTTTATAAATCAAGTCATATCTCAATAGAATTTTTGAAGCGTTTAATGAATTTATGCTAAAATTCATGTAGAAACATAAAAATGTCCCTAACAATTATGCCAGTTTTGTAAAAGAGCAAAGAAGGGGACTCACTCTATAAAAATTAGAATATAGTCCAAAGGTACAGTGTGGTGCTTATGAAAAATTAACAAGCATAAAACCAATGGAAGAGAGTGCATAACTCTGACCCATGTGTACAGGAAAGGTGGAGAGCTTCATAGGACACAACACTGACAAAACTGACTGCTAATGTGGAGAGATTAATTGCATCATTCTTGGATTCCAATGAATTTAAAAACTGTTGGAAAGGAATACTTCTGAGCTAATAAAAACTACAGTTGGCAACCACAACGAAAATGTATGATGAATTTTACTGCATTAAAATTAACAGTTTCAATTTATGAAATGACACATCCACAATCTAACAAATGACTTATTTTGTGAAATGTCGCTTTTAAATTCTAAAAATTGGTTTTCAAGGAAATATGCAAATGTGGGCACACATGCACACCAGGGACTTCCATTGAAAAATGAGCAAAGAAGTAATTCATAGAAAGAGAAATATGAATGACTAAAAAGCACATGAAGACATGGTCACAACCTAATGAAAAGTACAAATTAAAGTGACAGTGCACTGCTGTCCTATTTTGGTCAGTTGGGAAATTTAACAAGCCTGATTATTTCCAAGCATTGGTAAGTTGTGGAAAGGCTGCATTTCTGTACAAATGTAAATGACATTGTTGTTTTACAGAATAGTCTTGCCTCCCTCAGTGACAGTAAGTGGGCATGTACTCTGCAATCACACCCAGTTGCAGATCCCAAGGAATATCTCAACAAGTATGTCAGAGGACAGCTATGGAGAATTTCATTGTAATGCTAATTTTGGTATCAGAAAACTAAGTAACCTAGATGTGTACTTCTAGGGCAATGGGAAAGCCCTATGGATCACAAGAAACAATTGAAGCAGTACTAGACAGTAATACTAGATCTTAAAAGCATAATGCCCAGGGGGAACTGTAGCAAAAAGTGAAATCTACAACACGTGGTAAATATATACACAAGACGATGTCATGTGTTCTCTATTTACAAAATATTTTTCAGGCAACAAGTTAAATATTTGAGACTGATTTTCTGTGAGGGAGACAGTTGTGGGAGTGTTGATTCTGATAAATATACAAAAAGAAATAACAGATCTGAGAATTCTCTGGTGGTCCAGTGGTTAGGACTCTGCACTTTCACTGCTGAGGGCCTGAGTTAAACCCCTGGTCAGGGAACTAAGGTCCTGCAAGTTGTGAACGTGGCCAAAAAAGAGAGAGCTGTGAATTGTTGAGAGTGACTAATTCAATTCTTTTCATCCAAGAACAAAAGGGGAATAGGAATTCAGATAATGCTTATTTTCAAAATATTTACCCCAGTTGCTCTATTCAGGAACAAAAAAGTGACATTTATGGCACTAGAATAGCAGGCCAGTATATATTTATTTGAAGATCTATAAGTATACACACTAAAATCAGTTGCTGTTTCCCAGGGACATTATCTGAGAATTTCTTATCTGGATCTCTTAACAGAGAAATTTATAAGTGATCTCTCCATTTGTAGTAGCCACAGAGATTGGTGACAAGAATGAAGTGTGAATTAAAGGCGACATTAAAAATCAGGGATCAGAGGGTTTTTCCTCTTCAATGGACTCAAAATAAAGTCATCAAAAACCTCAATCAAGTGTCTCCTTTGAAATTGTCCCAACACTGAATAACTTCATTGAGAGAGCAGAGTAAAACACACAGACACACACACAACCAAATAACTGAATTTAAGTATCATATAGCTTATGAAATACCATATAGCTGAGCTGTATACATTTAGTTTTCGAACAATATCATATCCTATTTACAAAGAAACCACATACTAGATAAGTGAACTCATAATATTTGTGACAGAATAGACCTACATGGAATACATTACTTTAGCATTTTCCCAGCACATTTGTACATATAAACTATAAAAAAAATCCCTCAACACTATAAAAATAAAATTTGTTGCTAGTGGAAGAAAGAAATATTCTGAGGAATAGAATAATTTTATTAATAATAAAACAAATTAAATTTAAAAGCTTTTGCACAATGAAGGAAACTATAAGCAAGGTGAAAAGACAGCCTTCAGAATAGTAAAAAATAATAGCAAATGAAGCAAATTACAAAGAATTAATCTCAAAAATATACAAACAGTTCATGCAGGTCAATTCCAGAAAAATAAATGACCCAATCAAAAAGTGGGCCAAAGAACTAAATAGACATTTCTCCAAAGAAGACATACAGATGGCTGACAAACACATGAAAAGATGCTCAACATCACTCATTATCAGAGAAATGCAAATCAAAGCCACAATGTACCATTTCACACTGGTCAGAATGGCTGCTATCCAAAATTCTACAAGCAATAAATGCTGGAGAGGGTGTGGAGAAAAGGGAATCCTCTTATACTGTTGGTGGGAATGCAAACTAGTACAGCCACTATGGAGAACAGTGTGGAGATTCCTTAAAAAACTGGAAATAGAACTGCCATATGACCCAGCAATCCCACTGCTGGGCATACACACCAAGGAAACCAGAATTGAAAGAGACATGTGTACTCCAATGTTCACTGCACACTGTTTACAGTAGCCAGGACATGAAAACAACCTAGATGTTCATCGGCAGATGAATATATAAGAAAGCTGTGGTACACACACACGATGGAATATTACTCAGCTATTAAAAAGAATACATTTGAATCAGTTTTAATGAGGTGGATGAAAGTGGAGCCTATTATACAGAGCGGAGTGTGTCAGAAAGAAAAACACCAATACAGTATACTAATGCATATATATGGAATTTAGAAAAATGGTAACAATGACCCTATATGCAAGATAGCAAAAGAGACACAGAGATAAAGAACAGACTTTTGGACTCTGTGCGAGAAGGTGAGGGTAGGATGATTTGAGAGAATAGCATTGAAACATGTATATTATCATATGTGAAACAGATCGCCAGTCCAGATCTGATGCATGAGACAGGGTGCTCAGGGCTGGTGCACTGGGATGACCCAGAGGGATGGAATGGGGAGGGAGTCAGGAGGAAGATTCAGGACTGGGGGCACGTGTACACCCATGGCTGATTCATGTCAATGTATGGCGAAAGCCCCTACAATATTGTAAAGTAATTAGCCTCCAATTAAAATAAATAAATACATTTAAAAAAAAGGATATAGGTTTTAGGTATGCATTTTTCAAAGGACAATTTTAATTTTTAATGTGCAGTTTTTTCTCAAGTCCTCTTAAGAGTCCCTTGGACAGCAAGGAGATCCAACCAGTCCATCCTAAAGGAAATCAATCCTGAATATTCATTGGAGGGACTGATGTTGAAGCTGAAACTCCAATCCTTTGGTCACCTGATATGAAGAGCTGACTCATTAAAAAAGACCCTGATGCTGGGAAAGATTGAGGGCAGCAGGATAAGGGGACGACAGAGGATGAGATGCTTGGATGGCATCACAGATTCAGTGGACATGAACTTGAGCAAACTCAGGGAGATAATGAAGGATTGTGAAGCCTTGTGTGTTGCAGTCCATGGGGGTCACAAAGAGTCAGACACCACTGAGTGACTGAACAACAACTCAAGTCCTAATGTTTTTATTCTGAAACCGAACAAGAGACAGGATGGATTTAAATGTGTTACACTGTCATTTTCTTTAAGAAAGCAATATTAACTAAAGAATTAGAGCTTTCATTTTCTTGACATTGGGGTAAGGGAGTTGGTAGGTGTAAACCCTAAGCTGGAAGCAAAATCCCTCCTATACCCAACATATGCTAAATAAAAAGCTCAAATATATTGCTTTTATAAATAGAAGCACCCTCAAATGCAAAATTTTAAGACTTAATTTTTGAAATTTAAACTTTAGAAAACTCTTTCTCTTGACATGAATTACTGAGGTAATTATATGGATTGCTTACTATTGTACAAGCACTTTTCTAAGTGCTTGGTGTCAGTGAATTAAACAGGTTAAAGACCATTTCCTTCATGGAGCAGATACTCTAGAACACTTAAATATTAAAAAAAAATCCCTAATAACTTTAATAAAATTTAAACAAAACCTTAATATTTAAAACATTTAGCACCTGTCAAATTGTTAAAAAAAGATCAGATATCAATAGCTCCTTGATCTTATCCCAAAGCATTTATTTTTGTATTACAATTATTAAAAATTGAAAAAACAATCAAAATAACTGCTCATGTTCTCACCTGTTTAGGCAAAGAATGTATTAATAACTACTAAGGCTAATTTGGAAAATTCAGCAGTGGCCACAGGACTGGGAAAGGTCAGTTTTCATTCCAATCCCAAAGAAAGGCAATGCCAAAGAATGCTCAAACACACAATTGCACTCATCTCACACACTAGTAAAGTAATGCTCAAAATTTTCCAAGCCAGGCTTCAGCAATACGTGAACTGTGAACTTCCAGATGTTTAACCTGGTTTTAGAAAAGGCAGAGGAACCAGAGATCAAATTGCCAACATCCGCTGGATCATCGAAAAAGCAAGAGAGTTCCAGAAAAACATCTATTTCTGCTTCATTGACTATGCCAAAGCCTTTGACTGTGTGGATCACAATAAACTGTGGAACATTCTGAAAGAGATGGATACTAGACCACCTGACCTGCTTGTTGAGAAACCTATATGCAGGTCAGGAAGCAACAGTTAGAACTGGACATGGAACAACAGACTGGTTCCAAATAGGAAAAGGAGTACGTCAAGGCTGTATATTGTCACCCTGCTTATTTAACTTATATGCAGAGTACATCATGAGAAATGCTGGGCTGGATGAAGCACAAGCTGGAATCAAGATTGCCAGGAGAAATATCAATAACCTCAGATATGCAGATGACACCACCCTTATGGCAGAAAGTGAAGAGGAGCTAAAAAGCCTCTTGATGAAAGTGAAAGAGGAGAGTGAAAAAGTTGGCTTAAAGCTCAACATTCAGAAAATGAAGATCATGGCATCCGGTCCCATCACTTCATGGCAAATAGATGGGAAACAGTGGAAACAGTGTCAGAGTTTATTTTGGGGGGGATCCAAAGTCACTGCAGCCATAAAATTAAAAGACACTTACTCTTTGGAAGGAAAGTTATGACCAACCTAGACAGCATATTCAAAAGCCGAGACATTATTTTACCAAAAAATGTCTATCTAGTCAAGGCTATGGTTTTTCCAGTGGTCATGTGTGGATGTGAGAGTTGGACTATGAAGAAAGCTGAGCACCGAATAATTGATGCTTTTGAACTGTGGTGTTGGAGAAGACTCTTGAGGGTCCCTTGGACTGCAAGGAGATCCAACCAGTCCATTATAAAGGAGATCAGTCCTGGGTATTCATTGGAAGGACTGATGATAAAGCTGAAACTCCAGTAGTTTGGCCACCTCATGTGAAGAGTTGACTCATTGGAAAAGACTCTGATGCTGGGAGGGATAGGGGGCAGGAGGAGAAGGGGATGACAGAGGATGAGATGGCTGGATGGCATCACTGACTCAATGGATGTGAGTTTGAGTGAACTCCAGGAGTTGCTGATGGATAGGGAGGACTGGCGTGCTGCGATTCATGGGGTCACAAAGAGTCGGACATGACTGAGCGACTGAACTGAACTGAACTGAAGGCTAACATGAAACATTTAAAGATCATATTCTAGGCCTTTTTATATTTTTTTGCTTAAGTAGGTTTGTGCTGTTGGAGCATAATCGAATAAAAGTAGGATCTTTTTTATTCCATGACTTAATGATACAATTTTAACATACAAATTAATCTTATTTTTCCTAATTTTCCTTAACTCCTTCTCAGTTTGATGGCTACAGAAGTGTATGGTAATAGCCAAAAAGGAAATTTTCCTATATTTGTAGTGGATTATGTAACGCAGATGCAAATTTGTTTTATAATCTTATTGGCAATATACCACATTTGACATTAGTAGTCTTTTTGTTTAAGAGTATGAGTTCTTAAAAGTGAGATTAATATCCTAGCTATTGAAGTCATTTAAATTTCAAAGAATTTAGAGCCATTCAATTCTGTAAGTGAAAATGTAAGAAGCTATATTTACATCTAAGGTGAATACACATAATTTTATTTCCAAACTGTGTTAGAGGATTTAAGTAATAGTGAAATATTGTTTACATTGTATGGCATATATGAAACTTCACAAAAATATTAAGGAATCAACTACTGAAATAATATGTTGTAAAGATAGATAGTTCTTTGTTTTCTAAAAACACTTTATGTCAAGTGTTTTAGACTGTTTAATGGCTCAGAATGGCAGAATTGTGAGCCTTACATGAGCACCATTTTTATAAACAAAATATAAAGCATATTATTTTATGTGGCAGTTCAAATGAGGTATTTGAGCATCAATTATTCCTCTTGAAAAGTTTAATTAGGCATGATGGGTATCTATATATAGGTGAAAAGACCTGACTTTTGGACATTTTTATTTAAAATGTCAAACTCTACCACAAACCAATTCCATTCAGGCACAGTGTTCACCTCTCTCTCTCTCTCTCTCACATCTCTCTCTCTCTCTCTCTCTCTCTCTGTCTCTCTCTCATGATTTCCCACAGTGGTGAGGCTATCAGTAAAACAGTACTACATTTACTTAGAATAATAAAAAATAAATCATTTTATTTTTCAATAGTTTTGAATGTCTAACCGTTGTAAGTGGATAGCTATTTTCTATACACTAAATAAATAAAACTAATGTTATTTGCTTGAACTTTCCAGAAGAAAGGGTAATAAGAGAAGATTCAGAATAATTTTGCTAGGCTTTGTTGTTTTTCCATTTGATCTGAGTTTATTTCATCCTGACTTGACAAATGATGGAATCTTTCAAAAGCTACCAGCCCAGAAGAAAATATCCCTTAAAATATTGTGATACTGTGTTTCTCTGAAAGACCTGTTCCTTTTTTAACCTCTTTTGATTCATCATCAATCTAAGGAATATCATTTCCTTCTCCAGGGAATCTTCCCACGTCAGGGATTGAACCCGGGTCTCCTGCATTACAGGCAGATGCTTTACCATCTGAGCCACCAGGGAAGCTATTTGGTGGCAGGGATTGTTTATTTATTTATTTTATTTACGTATTGGTTTCATTATTCTTTGTGTTTCCTGTAAACTGTGGTGTGGCATTTCTTTTTCGCCAAAATGACACTGCTAATACATATTTTTTCTAACTGGATCATCAATGTATTAACTCCTAAAAATAAATTTGAAAATATTCTCTGAGGTACACAATCAGGGTAATGGTATTCATGATAGTTCTTCAAGATAATGCATTTTTTTAATCCTTGTTATCTAGTTAAAACATTCTGCCTGAGAGCTTAGGGCTTCTGAGTTGAAAGATGAAGAAAGTGATTACTAGGTTTATTTTTCTTGTTAATTTGAAAAGAATGCATTTCTCAAACCCTTATCCATGTTCCATAATGCACGGTCTCTGCCTATAGATGGTACAGCATACTATAAAAATTATAGATGTGTTCAAGTATATGAAATATGTACCACATACATCAGTTTCATAAATAATAATCCAGTCAATTGGCAATTTAGAAATCACCATCTCTAGGTACACAAACTTAATTTTCTACTTTTTCAGAAAGAAAAAAAAAATAACAAAATTGAGTAACATTCCACAAAGATATTTAACTTTTTGTAGGAGGACAAGCTATTTTTTCACACTGTGGAAGCATCTCTAAGCAGGCAAACACTGATAGATTGCTCATAAACTTAACATCATTTTAAGACAAATAGCTAATACTTGACAGCTGCACCTTAATTATGTCAATAATATAAATTTAAAACTTCATCCTTTATAAGTATCATATACTTCAAATTTTCTCTTCTTCAGACTTCTCTTCCCCATTTTCTTAAAACTTAGGACTAATCAGGACCAGTAATTCAAATGACTATTAGAAATCATTAGAAGTTATATACCTTTGGGAAATTGTCATTTACTTAGACAAATTATTACCTAGAGTCAGTACCTGTTCCCTTCTCCAGGGCATCTTTCCAACGCAGGGATCAAACCCAGGCCTCCTGCATCGCCACACTGCAGCACTGCAGGCTGCCTGCAACGTGGAGACCTGGGTTCGATCCCTGGGTTGGGAAGATCCCCTGGAGAAGGGCATGGCAACCCACTCCAGTATTCTAGGGATTCCCTGGTGGCTCAGATGGTAAAGCATTTATCTGTAATACAGGAGACCTGGGTTCAATCCTCAGGTTGGAATGATCCCCTGGAGAAGGGCATGGCAACCCATTCCAGTATTCTTGCCTGGAAAATTCTATGGACAGAGGAACTTGGTGGGCTACAGTCCATGGGGTCACAAAAAGTCATACACGACTTAATGGCTAACACTTTCACTTTCACTAGACAAATTAGATGATCAATGTACCTCCTCCAATTAGTTGTGAACTACTTAGGAGTAAGATATACTTCACATGCTGTTTTAATTAACAATAATAAGGGCTATTACAGCCCTAGAGTGAATCCTAAGCATAGACTTTGGGGAACACAGATTGGTACATCCAAATGGATTTGACTCTGGATCTGGTAAGCAATAGGAGAAGAGAATCTGGGAATTGGGAAAAATCAGCCTTGTAGGTGAGACAGCCTGGTGAGTGATATGCTGCTGCTGCTGCTGCTAAGTCACTTCAGTCATGTCTGACTCTGTGTGACCCCATAGATGGCAGCCGACCAGGCTTCCCGCTCTGGGATTCTCCAGGCAAGAACACTGGAGTGGGTTGCCATTTCCTTCTCCAATGCATGAAAGTGAAAAGTGAAAGTGAAGTCGCTCAGTCATGTCCAACTCTTAGCAACCCCATGGACTGCAGCCTACCAGGCCCCTCCATCCATGGGATTTTCCAGGCAAGAGTACTGGAGTGGGTTGCCATCGCCTTCTCCGAGTGAGTGATATGAGCAGAAATTGAACAAAGCAATCCTTCTCTGCAGCTTTACTGGAAGACTTGTCATCTCTGATGCTTGGTTTTCCAATGTTTCTTTATGGGAGCACTTTTTATTTCATGATATTGCCACTGAGTAATAGAAAACCCTAACTACTGTGCAGCAAACTAGCTACAATGGATTTGACTATGATGCCAGTCAGTGATGGGGGTAGAGAATTTGTTCAAATTGTCAATGAAGATGAGAATTCAGAAGCTGAAAATTGCTGATAGGCCCATAAATAAAAGCTTGTGTGTTATTTTACCATTAGACGCTAACAAATTTTCACAAATGTAGTGGCTTAAAAGAACACAAACATATACTACAGTTATGAAAGTCAAAAGATCGAAGTGGGTCTTCTGGGGTTGCAATCAAAGTGTTGACAGGTCTGTGTTCCTTCTAGAGTATCTAGAAAAGCACTTGTTTGTTTTTCTTTTATGACTTCTAGAGGCCACTTGCATTCCTTGGCTCAAAGCCCCTTCCTCCATCTTCAAGGAAACAGGGTAGCATCACCAAATATCTCTAACTCTGTCCTCTTCTACCTCCTTTCTCTTCTTCTCAGGACTTTTATGATGACATCAGGATAATGTATAATCCCAAGGGCTTGCCTGGTGGTTCAGTGGTAAAGAATCTGCCTGCCAATGCAGGAGATGGGGGGTTGAATCTTGGATCAGGAAGATCCCCTGGAGAAGGAAATGGCAACCCACTCTAGTATTCTTGCCTGGAGAACGCCATGGACAGAGGAACCTGGTGGGCTAAAGTCCATAGGGTTGCAAAGAGTCAGACATGATTCAGTGACTAGATAACAAAAATGTAATTTTTCTATTTTAATGTCAGCTGATTACTAATATAATCCATTTACAACCTTAATTCCCTTTGTCATGTAACATATTCATAGGTTCCTGGAATTATCACAAAATGTATCTATGGGATGGGGGACATTATTCTGCTAAAGTTGGAAAAACAATGGTGGAATAAGGTCAATCACTGTAACTTCACTTTGGGGAAGGAAAGCATTTACAAAATTAAGGAGGCATTTTGAAAAATATCACAAAGTAAAGACTGCATTGAAACAGTAATATAGTCAGGAGACTAATAGAGACAAATTTAAGGGTGCAAATTGGGACTGAATGAGGATTATGTTTTAAAGTCAGGGGCAAAGGAAAAAGTGTTAGGTAAAAATGTAGAACTTGGTAAATAAAGTCATTAAAGCAACACTAGAAGCAATGTGAAAATTATTAGAATTGTTCAAATTAGAGTTTTGAGTGAAAATTTTGCTTCCTGCTTACTTTGTAGTTACATTGTTTTAGTTGCTGTCAATTGTTCATTTTATGATGACAGGGTCTTTATTAGGGATCCTTATCTAGGTCATACTATGCGTTTATCCAGCATCTTAATCTGGGATCTGAAAATTGAGCTTTGAAATTTTCATAGGGAAAGTCTTGATAACCAGTGCCTTAGAAAAATTTAAAAAAATAAATAAAGAACAACTGTTACATTATCCTTAAGCCTTTTCCTTGGCCTGCCCTCCGTAATTCTTGAAAGCAATGGACACAGCAGCTATCCTTCTTTCAAGTGAGTTTCAGGTAGAGGGAAAAGCCCTAGTTTCCATTTAAAGCTGGATCTCTGAGAATGATTAAGGTTTCAGGTGAATATCACAACTCATGAAAAAATTGCTGGCTGAAAATAGGATCTGGAAATAGCAACTGCAGTAAAAGATAAGCTCTAGAGAGTGGACGTCATTAAATTATTCAACATCTTAATTACATTTCCTTTCTCTATCCAAGAGCCTCCTAGGAAATCTCTTATGACTGTCATCTTTGCTTCCTAATGATCAAAGCTGTCAAAATATATACTTTTCCGTGCTCTATTTTCTGGATGATGTGTGTGTCTGTGTGTGATGAGAGACATCAGTGTAATATTAGCTAAAAATGCGAAATATCCAAAAGCACTAGGATCTTATATACAAGTATTTGGCACTGAAATCCAAAACGCGGAGACCCCAAAGGGTTTATTATAAGAAAATCTTTAAGGTTCCTGGAGTAGCATATGCTCTAGTTTCTTTGATATTCTTGAACAAGGAAATAGTACATAAGTCTTTGTGTTTTTATTTGAATAACCACTTATTCCTTTTCTTCATGATTGCTTAGGGAGCATGGAATGTTCAACATGTGGTTTCCCCATTTCTTTGTTCCCACTGCCAATGAGTGTCCTTTACACTCCACCATCTCATTCATTCTTGAGACATCTTGCTGCCACCTGGACTATTTCATCTTCAATTAGATTTATAGCACATCCCATACTGGTCTCAAACTTCCCCCATTCTAGCTGCCTTTTTTTTTTTTTTTCCAGTTTTATTTGTTTATTTATTTATTTTACTTTACAATATTTTATTGGTTTTACCATACACTGACATGAATCAGCCATGGGTATATGTGTGTCTCCCATCCTGAACCTCCCTCCCACCTCTCTCCCCATCCCATCCCTCAAGGTCATCCCAGTGCACTGGCCCTGAGCACCCTGTCTCATGCGTCGAACCTGGACTGGTGATCTGTTTCACATATGATATTATACAGTTTCAATGCTGTTCTCTCAAATCATCCCACTCTCGCCCTCTCCCACAGAGTCCAAAAGTCTATTCTTTATCTCTGTGTCTCTTTTGCTGTCTCGCATATAGGGTTATCATTACCATCGTTCTAAATTCCATATATATGCATTAATATACTGTATCGGTGTTTTTCTTTCTGACGCACTCCACTCTGTATAATAGGCTCCACTTTCATCCACCTCATTAGAACTGATTCAAATGCATTATTTTTAATGGCTGAGTAATACTCCATTGTGTATATGTACCACAGCTTTCTTATCCATTCATCTGCTGATAGACATCTAGGTTGCTTCCATGTCCTGGCTATTGTAAACAGTGCTACGATGAACATTGGGGTACACTTGTCTCTTTGAATTCTGGTTTCCTTGGTGTGTATGCCCAGCAGTGGGATTGCTGGGTCATATGGCAGTCTGTTTCCAGTTTTTTAAGGAATCTCCACACTGTTCTCCATAGTGGCTGTACTAGTTTGCATTCCCACCAACAGTGTAAGAGGATTCCCCTTTCTCCACACCCTCTCTAGCATTTATTGTTTGTAGACTTTTGGATAGCAGCCATTCTGACTGGCATGAGATGATACCTCACTGTGGTTTTCATTTGCATTTCTCTGATAATGAGTGATGCTGAGCATCTTTTCACGTGTTTGTTAGCAATCTGTATGTCTTCTTTGGAGAAATGTCTGTTTAGCTCTTTGGCCCATTTTTGAACTGTATCAAACTTAAGGACATAACAAGGCATTCTCAAAACAATGTCTAGTAGCACCTGCAAGCTGCAAACATATGCTTTCAAGTTCACCCCTTATAAATATGCAACCATTTGAGACCCCAATCAATCCTTGTTTTATAAGCACCCTTATGTCTTTCCAACTCCAATTCTAATTCTTCACAGTTTATGTAATTTTGTAGGTTTCGCCTTTTATAAGCCTCCCAGATTTTGTAGTCCAGCAGAATACAATTCAAGAATTTCCCAAATCTGTGTCTCTCTGTCTTATTGTCCACAGTATGGTTCAAATAAAACAGTTCTTTTCCTATTATAGATTGTTTACTAATTTTTACATCAGCAGTGGCTTGTCCTGTGGCTATGCAAGAATAAAGGGGACCAAATATAAGACTTTAACCATCATTATTTATGCTTAGCAGTTATACATGCCAGTTGTGTAAGGTTTCAGTTTGCAAAGCTCTTCACTGGAAATTTTTGATCCTCCCAATTACTCTTAATAGGTGGTAGAGTTATTATTATCATATACACAGATAGGAAAATTAAACTTAGAAAAGTAACTATATAGTTAGTCAAAGCTGTATTTTTATTAACTGACAAAAATGGAAACCAGATTCTGGTGTTCTGATTTGAAATTCGATGGCTCTTCAGTAATAATCTTTACTTTCTGCTAATCCTTTGCAATTTCTATGTAAAAATAGCATTCTATTTGGGGGACATTTATAAAAGGTAAAAAATCTATATGTTTTTCTAATTGGAAATCATTTTGAGAATATCTGACCAGCATTCAGTGACCCATTAAGAAAATGAAAGAAAAATGAATGTGCACATAAAGAGGTCAGCTTTATACAGTATAAAGCCACAAAATATAACTGACCTGCCTAGGCATGGTTAAATGTAGTCTTAAAATCTTGCACATCAAAGTAATGGACTGGCCTCCTAGGAATTGCATGGAAAATCAGGGAGCCGCAGACTACATAGCTGTGTATTAGGTGAAAATATTAAGATAGTAGCCTCTAGGTTTCCATATAGCTTCTCAAAACAAGCTTTTATTTCCAGAAGCATTAAAGTGTGATTTTATAAAGACACTTAGCATCAGAAAAATAAGTCTATACATAAAATCAAGAGGTTACCAAGTGCAACAGAAGATAAAGCTAGCCCGCCAAGAAAACTGATGTTTGATATAGCAAATATTATTATATTTGCTATAATAATAATATTATTATAAGAGCTTTTGTAAGTCACCTCTTAAGAAACCTATATGCAGATCAGGAAGCAACAGTTAGAACTGGACATGGAACAACAGACTGGTTCCAAATAGGAAAAGGAGTACGTCAAGGCTGTATATTGTCACCCTGCTTATGTAACTTCTATGCAGAGTACATCATGAGAAACGCTGGGCTGGAAGAAGCACAAGCTGGAATCAAGATTGCCAGAAGAAATATCAATAACTTCAGATATGCAGAAGACACCACCCTTATGGCAGAAAGTGAAGAGGAACTAAAAAGCTTCCTGATGAGAGTGAAAGAAGAGAGTGAAAAAGTTGGCTTAAAGCTCAACATTCAGAAAACTAAGATCATGGCATCTGGTCCCATCACTTCATGGGAAATAGATGGGGAAACAGTGAAAACAGTGTCAGACTTTATTTTTTTGGGCTCCAAAATCACTGCAGATGGTGACTGTAGCCATGAAATTAAAAGACGCTTACTCCTTGGAAGGAAAGTTTTGACCAACCTAGATAGCATTATTAAAAAGCAGAGATATTATTTTGTCAACAAAGGTCCATCTAGTCAAGGCTATGGTTTTCCCTGTGGTCATGTATGGATGTGAGAATTGGACTGTGAAGAAAGCTGAGTGCCAAAGAATTGGTGCTTTTGAACTGTGGTGTTGGAGAAGACTCTTGAGAATCCCTTGGACTGCAAGGAGATCCAACCAGTTCCTCTAAAGGAGATCAGCCCTGGGTGTTCATTGGAAGGGCTGATGCTAAAGCTGAAACTCCAATACTTTGGCCACTTCATGTGAAGAGTTGGCTTATTAGAAAAGACCTTGATGCTGGGATGGGTTGGGGGCAGAAGGAGAAGGGGACGACAAAGGATGAGATGGCTGGATGGAATCACCGACTCGATGGACATGAGTTTAGGTAAACTCCGGGAGTTGGTGATGGACAGGGAGGCCTGGCGTGCTGCCATTCATGGGGTTGCAAAGAGTTGGACACGACTGAGCGACTGAACTGAACTGAACTGCACTGATGGAAAGAGTTTGGAGCTTTTTTCTTCTCAGTTGTTTGTGTTCCAGGATGAATAAAGTAGGCAGACAAGTTGTGCTTAACTTGATTCTAATAATTGAGGGTAGTTTTTATAATATATATTACATAGTTTTATATTTCATATAACTGTGCTGTGTTTATTATTAGACTAATGTATTTGAGGTCACATTTTAAGTTGTGTCAGGCTTCCCTTGTGGCTCAACTGATATAGAATCCGCCTGCAGTGCAGGAGACCCGGATTCGATCCCTGGGTTAGGAAGATCCCTGGAGAAGGGAAAGGCTACCCACTCCAGTATTCTGACCTGGAGAATTCCGTGGATTAGTCCACGGGTCGCAAAGAGTCGGACACGACTGAGCGACTTTCACTTCACTTTGAGTTGTGTCATCCTTCAGTGCTTATTTGTCAACTTACTTCAAGATTTCACTAGAAGAGGGTCTGGAAGGAAGAGAATGTAAGAGCCAGTTCCTATTCTCAAAAAATAAACAATGCAGTTTTAGAGAGATACAAAGTAGCTAAAGAAGTGTTTTCCTATGTGAATCCATCCCCCAGTGAGTGGTCTAGGCATTAATAATGCTACAGGAGTTCAGGAGAGGGAGCAAATACTAAGGAGTAAGATAGTCTAGTAGTGAAGATTTAACTTTGTTGAGTTTGAGGAAAATAGAGGTCTCAGAAAAGGATATAATAGAGTGTATTCTGTCTGGCAGGGCTATATTTCAGCAAAACTATAATGAAATACAACAAATCTAAGAAATATTTAGATATATGCATAGTTCAGAAGGAAAATGAAAAGAAAAGGCTTTAGGGACACATAATTAAGAATGGCTGATCTAAATGTTATTCCAACAGCTTGCCTGGGCACATGCATTCTTGAAAGGAGCCTGAGAATCAAGCAACGACGTTATAAGGCATCTATACGAGGGTGTTCATTTGGCCAAGAGAACACGATCATGCTTGTATCATGACTGTATCACATGAACTTTGGAAGGTAAGTGCATATATTATGTTTGACTACATAATGTAGACAATGTAATGAATGTAAGAATAAAGGAAGGCTAATGTAAGACCATGGGGTCGCAAAGAGTTGGACAGGACTGAGTGACTTTCACTTTCAGTGTAAGAAAAAAGGAAGATGTTGGGCATGTGGCCAACTGGAGAGTATATTAAAAGGTCTTAGAATTCAATCTTTAAATAAACCGTGCTAACAAAAAGTTAACTTATCTGTGGGCCACCATAAGCTGAGCCTACAACCTTTTCTGGATTATGCCTCTCTTGAAATTAGAACATGTGCTTTATGAATCTCAGTATCATCTACCTTAGTCTACTGTTTGAAATATATCAATGTGGCTTGAATGAATGAACAAATCTCACTTAAAAATCAGCCCCTCCTGATTCATGTCGATGTATGGCAAAAACCATATTACCACGAAAACCAAATTACCACAATATTGTAAAGTAATTAGCCTCCAATTAAGATAAATAAATTAGTTTTAAAAACTCAGCCCCTCTTCTGAGCATGGCAGTAAAGCAATTCTCTGCTTATGAAAGACTCTTGGCTTCTGTCCATACATACGAGTTATCCCTAGGTGATATAACAGCTGATATTCTTACATTGTTTCATTTACTTTTTCATAACTCATTACACCATCATAGTTGAAATTATTCTTTCCACTTTATAGAA
Source organism: Budorcas taxicolor (assembly GCF_023091745.1). Taxonomy (NCBI): domain Eukaryota; kingdom Metazoa; phylum Chordata; class Mammalia; order Artiodactyla; family Bovidae; genus Budorcas; species Budorcas taxicolor. The sequence goes on along the minus strand of NC_068914.1, from coordinate 49,566,177 downwards.
GGAAAAAATTAAACTCAGAGGAGTTATGTGAGATAGCTAAGGTTATTTACATAAGATGAAACTCTTAAATTAAGTAGTAAAGATGAAATTAAAAATTTTCTATATTTATATGTGTGCTTGCCAATTTCATCTGATAATAAACCAAATATGAATTTTAGTGAAGCCTAACATACATGTTTATGCCTTGTCATATAACAACATGATGTAATTTGCAATGCTAGAATTTTCAGGAATTATTAGATGTTTTACTGGAATATTTTCCACTAGGCCCTGAAATAGAGCTCTCTGAAGAAAATGGAATGGCTTTTGATATGAGGTTGCATTGCACTGTTATATGTCATGGGATTTTTGAGATCTGTGAATATTTTTTTTAACAAAATCTATTTTACAAATGGCATAGTTAATACTCAGAGTAATTTACTTGCTTAGAGTGATTTGCTTAAGGCCTCTGATTCTACATCCAGTCAATATTCCATTGGCTACTCATTAAAGATGCACTGATTAAGAGGATAATCAAGAAGTCTCAAGAATTTTGAAAACTTCCAAGATTGGAGCTGAGATCATTTTAGGGTAAAGCAACCTTGTTTGTGCCCCATTTATTTCAGGGAGAATTTTAGAGACTTAAGCACTATCCATTTGCAGAAATGCATTGCCTTTCTCTTTCAAATATATGATCTATGTCCTCCAAGAATTCAGATCAATATGATGACCAAGTGATTCATCTCCTTATGTCTTACTCACTTATAACTGTCACTTTGAGAAACACTTACCTCGTTCCACCTTCCTAATATATCCTGGATCCCCTGTGGTACAAATACTGCAAAAAATTCTTTAAGATGTCTTTAAATAGACTGGTAGAAACCTAAAAGCCAGTCTTTTAGACTTTTCAAATACCAGGTTGCTTTAATCTACCTAAAAAATAACAATTTATAGAAAAAGAGCAAAGTGAACAGAGCTCTAGAAACTAGAGGAATTTTTTTTCAATCACTTGTGTGTTTTCTATTATGATTTTTGTGAAAAAGTTCTTTTAAAAGTCACCCCAATAAAAAAGTCACCCCTTTTTCAGAATTCATCAACTACAACAAAAAAGTCTATGTAGTTTTGATTTAATTGTCTCAGAAGCTGGGGAGGGAGTAACAGTCACAGCAGAGCCAAATTCATTGGAGAAAGGCAAAATCCTTGCCATTGTTGTATGTACTTGACCAGTGTATGCTAACTAAATGATAAAAATGACAATAGCAATCACACAGAAAAAAGCTAAGGGAAATATTTCAATGGATATAGATTGCATATTTTACTATAAGTAAAATTGTTTAAAAACATACTTTGAGAAGTTTTATAAAGACTTTGGATAAATGGCACTTATTGCATTAAGTTTATTTGGAGCAGTTTACATTAATTAAGCATAAAATAATTCACACACTATAAAGCATTCTTCTCTATGTCAAGAAATAATTTTTCTTGTATATCATTGAAAACCATATGTAAATACTGCCAAGAAAATTACTACTTTTTTCATATTGTTGTTCAGTTGCTAAATCATGTCCAACTCTGCTACCTCATGGCCTACGGCTCCCCTATTCTCCATTCTCTCCCCAAATTTGCTCAAACTCATGTCCATTGAGTCGATGATGCCATCTAACCATCTCATCCTCTGTCACCCCCTTCTCCTCCTGCCCCTAACCTTTCCCAGAATCAGGGTCTTTTCCAGAGTCAACTGTTGGCATCAGGTGGCCAAAGGATTGGAGCTTCAGCTTCGGCATCAGTTCTTCTGATGAATATTCAGGGTTAATTTCTTTTAGGATTGACTGGTTTAGTCTTACTGCAGTCCAAGAGGATCTCAAGCATCTTCTTTTCATATCAAGAGAAGTTGAAAAAAAAAAAAAAACTGACTAGGAAAGCAACAATAATCAGAGTAAATAACTTTATCAACTAACGGGTTATCTAACTGCTCATGTTCAATACATATACATTTTTTTCCAGCATATTCATTTTAATATCCATAGTGCAATAGGATATCTGGAATCTATATTGCACTATCATAATTTTAATCTCTTCTTTAGGACCACTTCTCAGCTTATAATAACAGAGAGTCTATTTTTAAAGATCAGTGTGAAACAACTAGGATATTGAGAACTGGAGACAAATTAAGCAGCATCTTGAGATGTGCCATCAGAAACCTGAAACTGTCTTCCTGACTGCAGACAGGAAGATGTTTTGAAGCCAATCAAGGAGCTGTGGCATTATGTACACTGATTGCAGCTGGGGAGGATGCCAGATTGAACATCTGCTTCTGATCGAAATTGAAAACGGCAGTTGGTAAATGAAATGATACCAATAAATCTCAATGATAAGATGATAAGAGATGTCTGTGAGGGAGTCCAGGGAACGCAGAAATGGACTCCTAAGTAGAAATTTAAGGTGTTAAAATATAATATTAGATATCTACATTGTTTATTGAATCCCAGTGCCTTCAGGAAGAAGGTAAAACCTGTGCAGGAACTTTTAGCATTGGGGAGAAAAGCTGGAGTAATAAGCTTTAACCTCTGAGCCACCAGGGAAGCTAATAAGATTGATTAATAGGACTAAAAGGAAGCCAGGAACCAGTGGAAAGAGATTGAATTTGTTGTTAGTAGCCTTGGACTGGAGTCCTGATTCAGTCAGTTATGGAGAGCCTTGCGGTCTTGGTGACCAACAGTGTTTCTCTTCTCTGTTGTTCTAACCCCTCACTGTACCTTATCTCCAATGTTTCAGGCTTGAGAGTCACATTTTGATTTACAGAGAGAAACTGCTCATAGCTATAACAAGCAGGCATTACATGTGTCAAAATACAAAGAAATTCATTTTCTTAAATGTTAAATGTTTATTAAAATTAAGAAGTGTTTACTGAACATTTATTGGAAAACATGTATCTTTATATAAGGATAATTTAAAAAGAAACCCAAAGCTCTGTTCTTAAGTGTCACAAAGTCCGGGCGGGGGAAGACACAATCAGGCAATGACCAAATACTAAAGAGCTATTAGAGAAGTGTCCTCCATGTTCAAATGCACAGAGATGAAAGCTAGTTAAATAGAAACTGAGCAGATGGTAAATTACCTGAGTTGAATCTTAGAGGATAGACAGGCACTGGTCAGATGGAGAAGATGGAAAGATTATTCCAGATAAAGGGAACAATATTTACAAAGAAACAAAGCAAAAAAAGTGTTACATCTTAGAAACTGTAAACACTTTAGCAAGACTGCATTGGACCATTTGATACTATGCTAAAAAAATAAGTACCAGACACTAACGGATTGCACCAAAAGAGAAAAACAAATATCCTATATTAACTATATATATGGACTCTAGAAAACTAGTACTGATGAACCTACTTGCAGGGAAGGAATGGAGAGGCAGAAGTAGGGAACATAATTGTGGATACAGCCAGGGAAGGGGAGAGTAGGAAGAACTGAGAAAGTAGCATTGACGTATACGCACTATCATGCAGAAAATAGCTAGCTGGCGGGAAGGTGCTATATAACCCAGGAAGCCCAGCCGGGCTAGTGCTCTGTGATGACCTAGACGGGTGCAATGGGAGGAGAAGGGAGTCTCAAGAAGGAGGGATATATATGTATTTATATATATGAAAGTGAAAAAGTGAAAGTGTTAGTCACTCAGTCATGTCCAACTCTTTGCAACCCCATGGACTAGCCCACAAGCCTTCTCTATCCATGGAATTGTTCAGTCAAGAATACTGGAGTGGGTTGCTATATAGTGTAAATACTAAGTCGCTTCAATCATATCCAACTCTTTGCAACCCTATGTATGGTAGCCCACTAGCCTCCTCTGTGGATTTTCCTCATGGGATTTTCTAGGCAAAAACATTGGAGTGGGTTGCCATGCTTTCGTTCTCTCTCTGTCTCTCTCGGTCTCTCTCTCTCTCTGTTTATATATATATATATATATATTCTGATTTGCATCCTTGTATGTCAGAAACCAACAAAACATTGTAAAGCAATTATCTTCCAATTAAAAAATAAATTAAAAAATAAATATAGAGGTAGATCATGGTAGGTCAGTGTATTTTTATTGTGGATTTTTTTTTTTCTATAAAGCAGGTGATATATATTAACTGAAGTGGCTTTGTGAGTTGCAGCTGCTCTTCATTTCACCTCGATCCTTTGGGGCACTGATGAGTGCTTAACAACTAGTCTCCAAAGTTGCGTAAAGAACTGTTCGAGTAACCAGAGAAGTGCTATTGAGCTTGAGATTCAGAAGAGCTGTGCATACTTTTTCTTTTGGGCAGAATCAGCCAGCTCCAGCACACCACTGCCTCAGTCTTACCTGTATATACATGAAGGGAGACCTGACCTGACAGTCATTTGATGATTTAGGAGTGATGAAAGACTGTGGTAGACTGGAGAATATTTGGGGGCTTCCCTGGTGGCTCAGATGGTAAAGAATCTGCCTGCAATGCAGGGGATCCAGGTTTGATCCCTGGGTTGGGAAGATCCCCTGAAGGAGGCCATGGCTACCCACTCCAGTATTCTTGCCTGGAGAATTCATTGGAAGTGAAGCCTCTCTGGATACAGTCCATGGGGGAATATTTTACTGTCTAAAGTGGCTGCTACAAAGCCCCAACTATAATCACCCAGTGTTGTCACAACTTTCAATTTTTTTAAGAAGTGTAAATTGCACTTTTTTGAATATCCCAAATTGTAATTGCTGATAAATCATCAGTTCAGTTCAGTTCAGTCACTCAGTCGTGACCGACTCTTTGCAACCCCATGAATCGCAGCACGCCAGGCCTCCCTGTTCATCACCATCTCCCGGAGATCGCTCAGACTCACGTCCATCGAGTCCGTGATGCCATCCAGCCATCTCATCCTCGGTCGTCCCCTTCTCTTCCTGCCCCCAATCCCTCCTAGCATCAGAGTCTTTTCCAATAAGTTTTAAAATATTATGAAGGCTCATAGTGAATAGACCTAAGAAAACATATCTGTCAAATATATTCAGTCTAAAGGTTTTCAGCTGGTATAAGCAATGCAAGCTTCTAGGTTTTAAGCTGAGAAGTGAGAGACACAGGTCCATTGGAGACACCCATGGACATAGGTCCATTGGGTGAAATTAGTTGCCAAAATAAAGAGTGGCCATTTTTGCTCCATGTGGCTTTGCCACATAACTTGACCTGCTTTCACACAAGTGGTTTTTGGCTCCATATTTTCCACATGCCTTTATTTTCAGCTATTCCTTTAGAAGACTGACTCAGCTTTACATCCTCAGCATTGAGTATAACAGAGAGGGATGCAAGGACTCGACTGAATAAGGCAAATAGGGAATATTGCTTGCTCTATGCTCCTAGGAGGCAAGGCCTATAGTCTATACTAGTCATAATCCATATCATGAAATTGAATTAAATAATCAAGAATTAACTGCACCTGAGCTAGAAAATAATTTCCATGCTAAAGTGGTTCAGGATCCTTTCTTTGGGTCTGTCTCTGAGACCCTTTTTTATTAGTGGTAAGCAGTTGCTAGGCAATGATTCCAAGTCTATACCCCTACTGCTTCCTACATGGGAACTAGAGAATCGAATTACATTCCACCTTAAAATCCACAATTTATCTTCTTTACCACAGTATTTACGCATGTTAGCTAAAACTAATGTGACTGTTGTTTTATTTACTTTTTCTGCCATGGGAATAGCATTCAGTCATTCAAATATACATGCATCCATGCAACCAACATGCATTTACTAAGTACCTGTTCTAAGTCAGGCTCAAGAACATAAAGATATTAAAAATACACCCCTACCCCAAGAAAGCTCATGATATAGTGGAGGAAGTGCTGAGAAAAACACAAGTATACACACGTACATCCACACAGTAAGGCAAGCAAATGGAAGAGAGAAGAGCAGGTGAGCCTTTATTATGTTGGCCCTCAATCCCTATGGTTATTTTAAGGTCTTTTCTAACTGCTCCCATGATAATAAATAAGATAAAGGTATTCAAAAATCTTTTATCTAAAAATGATCCATATCTTCTGCCCATCATTATTCTGATCTCTTTGATATTTCAAAGTGTGCATCCCCCCCCCCTTTTTTTTAAAGAAGCTAAAAATTGGTGTGGGACTTAGATACTCTAAGAAAATCACTTTTTCCCTTCCCTGCCCTGCCTTGAGTTAAGGTAGGGATTTTTTTAATGTCCAGTGATATCAGGTTCAAGGGAACATTATTTCCTGACTCCAAATCTAGGGCACACACATCAAAAACAGAAAATTTTAATTTGGCACTGACTCAGAAAATCCAAGATTGTGTGACTGCTCTAACTATATCTCAAAGCTGAGACTGTATATATTAAATAACTCAAAAGATGGAGCAACATTTTCTTTATGCAAAGACTGACATCTCCCAAAGAATCTGAATCATCCTTGGAACATTTGGCGACAAGCTGTGTTTCTTGTAACTTGAGATGTTGACTGTTTACTGTTCTCTAGCCAGATCTAGGGAGAAGGAAATGGCAACCCACTCCAGTACTCTCACCTAGAGAATCCCATGGACAGAGGAGCCTGGTGGGCTACAGTCCAGAGGGTCCCACAGAGTCGGACACGACTGAAGCGACTTAGCATACATGCATACATTGGAGAAGGAAATGACAACCCAATCCAGTATTCTTGCCTGGAGAATCCCAGGGACAGAGGAGCCTGGTGAGCTGCCATCTATGGGGTCACACAGAGTCAGACACGACTAAAGTGACTTAGCAGCAGCTAGATCTAGGAACCTGGACTGTTCCCTACTGGGTTGCTTTTTTTACTCACCTTTACTTTTCATTAATTTGAAGAAAGCTGTTCTTTATCAATTTAGTTAAGTTCAGTTCAGTCACTGAGTCGTGTCTGACTCTTTGTGACCCCATGAACCATGACACGCCAGGCCTCCCTGTCCATCACCAACTCCCAGAGTTTACCCAAACTCATGTCCATTGAGTCAGTGATGCCATCCAACCATCTCATCCTCTGTCATCCCCTTTTCCTCCTGCCCTCAATCTTTCTCAGCATCAGGGTCTTTTCCAATGAGTCAGTTCTTTGCATCAGGTGGCCAAAGTATTGGAGTTTAGCTTCAACATCAGTCCTTCCAATGAACACCCAGGACTGATCTCCTTTAGGATGGACTGGTTGGATCTCCTTGCAGTCCAACAGACTCTCAAGAGTCTTCTCCAACACCACAGTTCAAAAATATCAATTCTTCAGTGCTCAGCTTTCTTTAGAGTCCAACTCTCACATCCATACATGACCACTGGAAAAACCATAGCCTTGACTAGATGGGTCTTTGTTGGCAAAGTAATATCTCTGCTTTTTAATATGCTGTCTAGGTTGGTCATTACTTTCCTTCCAAGGAGTAAGTGTCTTTTAATTTCATGGCTGCAATCACCATCTGCAGTGATTTTGGAGCCCAGAAAAATAAAGTCAGCCACTGTTTCCACTGTTTCCCCATGTATTTGCCATGAAGTGATGGGACTGGATGCCATGATCTTCGTTTTCTGAATGTTGAGATTTAAGCCAACTTTTTCACTCTCCTCTCTCACTTTCATCAAGAGGCTCTTCAGTTCCTCTTCCCTTTCTGCCATCAGGGTGGTGTCGTCCGCATATCTCAGGTTACTGATATTTCTCCCGGCAATCTTGCTGTTCTTTATACTATTCTCTTAATCATAGGGAGAAGCAGACAAGACTCAACACATAGCTCAGCCTTGACATTTCCAGTCCAGGAATAGGAAACCAGAATGCCAACTGGAGTCTGTCCCAGTAATTTTATTTCACATGACCTGGAATATTGATTTTAAAAAAGAGAAATCACAGGAAGTATTATATGTGTCCTGGATAATACATTTAACACTAATTTCTTCATTCACTCCTGACACTTAGAGTACCATTTGTTGCCCTTCACATGTAACTGAATTATTAAAAAATACTGAAGACTTTTGAAGTTCCAGGACCGAGTTCCATAGACCACTACATTTATCCTGGGCTATCCCAGGTTGTTTTTACACATATGACTTAGAGCTAGCTAGTTACAAGATGAAGAATCAAAAAGGTCCCTTTGCATTTTTATTTTACTCCGCCTCTCCTCCTTCATCAGCAGTCATCACTTTTCTTGACTTGCGCCTTCACACCTCATCCTCAGTGATGAACCTCTTAACTTACTTATCTTTTTTTCTTTTGATTGCAGAGATGTGTTTCTTTATTTGCCTGAGTCGGGTCCCAGTTGCAGCACACGGGAACTTTGTTGCATCATGCAGGGTTGTCACCATACATTAGACTCTCCAGTTGTGTCTCATGGGCTTAGCTGCTCCACAGCATGTGGGATCTTATCTCCCTGACCAAGTATCAAACCCGGGTCCCCTGCATTGCAAGGTCAATTCTTAACCACTACTACCAGAGAAGTCCCTGCCTACTTAATATGAGTCTGTTAATTATTTCTTTCTTTGTAGGACAAAATCCTTCTAAGAACTTTTTTATACTCGATAGAAAAAAAGTTTAATCTCATAATCATTGACAGTATTCATTTCTTGCCTGTTGATCATATTCAAGGAGCTGGTAGGTTTGAAAACTCATTTTTCAAGAAATCTTGAGCATACCTACTAGGGCTGGGGCTCGAGACAGTTTTGAACAGTTCAGGGAATTAACCTGGTTTAATATAAGACCTTTATGGGCTCTCGTGGCAAGGGATTTACGATACCGATATTTTTGTTGGGTTGAACGGCTTTGCTTTTGAATTGCTCTGTTGCTTCAGCAATTAAACTTTGTAATAAGAATTCCCAAGATGGCTATGGCATAAATGAAAACAAAAATTAAGGTTGTAGAGATAGTTAGACCAGAGTCTGAATTACTGTTTTCATTTGTTTTCTTGGAACCTATAAAACTTTACTGTGCAGTGCCACAGTGAAACATCAAAAGGAACATTTTAACCCATATGTTAACTTTCCAGTTCCTTCTGGGCTTCATGTTGTGCAATGAAATGAAGCAAAAAGAAAAAAAAAAAGTAATCTGCTAAGCACCTCATTAGCAATTTAGTGATATTTTTGCCCTTTTATATTGGAGAATGTCCTTGTAACACATGGACTCAGTAGTGAGAGGTTAGAGAAAAGACTAAGAGTGAACGTATATCATCAACAGAAATGGAATAAATGTGGTTCTTTCTATTGCAAAGGATATTTTCAGAAGAGATTTTTCATCTTCCAATTCACTTAACCAACAAATAATTTAACACCTACAATGGGCAAGTGCAAAATCTGTGAATGTAGTGGTAAACAAAGTCGCTGATCTCCTGGAGTTTAAGCATTAGGTTACATTTCTGCCATGAAGCAAACTACAGCAGTTAATGATATGATTCATAATTCTCCACTGCATCTAAATCCCTTGTCTACTTGCTTGATTAAGATATATTTCCACAAAAATCTTTCAACTGAGTCTTTTGTGTTACTCAGGAATATTTTTCTCAATTGTTTCGAAAAGTGTTCTGCTTATTTATTTTAGCTAATATACACTTGTTTATTTTTGAATTGATTTGCAACCGATAATATCAATTAACCAGGCTGCCATGAAATGATCATTTTTACTAGAGAAATTGTTCATTTGATTACTACCATTATTCAGTCTGTATAATTTTGCCTTTGCTGTCAAGCTTCTTGAAGTTATCTTCCACAGATTATCACTGCAATAATTGCTTCCTATTATTGAAGACCATCATTATTTTAAATTTTAATTATTATGAAACACTTTGGAATGTATGTTGATTAGAAAGTCTTAGTGAATACATTTGAAAAATGGTTCAACATCCTAAAATTGCATATTGGAAAAACTCTGTTAATATCTTTCAAGGAGAAATTTACATATGTATTTTTCTAAGCTTCATATGTTTCAGCACTTAATACATCATTTTCAGAGCATCACAAAGAATGGCTGTGACTTAATGTGAGCAAAATGGAGGTTAGTAACACCTGCCTGTTATACTTTTTGAAATATGCTAGCAAATTATAGAATGATTTTTATTGGCAATGATACATATCCACCAATGTAGGTATAATCTCCAGCATTTTTATATTGTTCTGTAACAAGATTCAGAGATATTTGTAAATGCATTTATTCTACATTTGTGTATATATGTATATGTGCACACATAAACAGACATATATTATATACACAAATAATACTGATAAATATTTTAACTTATGCAACACCTCCTTCAAACCATATGTTTAAAAAAACAGGTGGAGACCATAGCCTTATTTATCTAAAAAATTACTGTCATTGAGCAAGAAATGACAATATTCTTTGAGGTGTCTTAGCACAAAAGCATTCCTGACACTTGTAGTAAACGAGGCATTAACTAATGTGTTTGTTTTATTAACAAAAGTCCCCTTATCATCATATGATGTTATTAGTAATTCTTAGAATATAGACCTAACTGTATGCATATGCAACATCTGTTGAAGAAAGTTGATCTACTAGAAAGAAATGTATTTCTTTGTTCAGGCATTCATAAGGTGACTTTTGGAGTTACCAACAGTAATTCATTGCATTGTTTATTCATGGTACTTCCTCTAACTCTAACAAATCTGAATCAATAGAGATTTTCTGTCTTTATAATAGTCATTTCTAGTAGCACCTTGGCATTTTTGTTGTTGCTTGATGGCTGTCTTGAGGTGAAAGTTACTTTGATTTATCCTTTTGTACTCCCTTGGGTATTCTATAGGAAATGTTCTAAACAAAAATGCTTGGAATTTCTGCTTCAAATACTCATTAGCATCTCCACTTCTGCTATTTTCCTCCCTCCCTTCCTTTCTTACTTCCTTTTTACTCTCTTTCCTTCCTATTCCCCTTCCCCTTCTTTCCTTTCTTCATATCTTTGAAATAATTAATACATCAATAGCTTATCTGAACCAAAACTCTTCAGTTTATATTTATTTTGCAAATTAATTATATAGAATATTTAGTGAAATGTATGCTTTATAGTCGCAGAATCACAAGATATCCTCATGGCATTGCCTTAGTATTTATGTGATCTTGAACAAGATGCCAGCGAGTGTGCACGCTAAGTCACTTCAGCTCTGTCCCACTATTTGTGACCCACCAGACTGCAGCCCACCAGGCCCATTGTCCAAGGATTCTCCATGAAGGAATACAAAAGTGAGTATAATACCTCCTCCAGGGTATCTTCCTGACCCAGGGATCGAACCTGCCTCTATGTATTGCAGGTGGATTCTTTACTGCTGAACCACTGGGGCTGCTCCTTGAACAAGATACACAGGTTTTATTTCATCATGTGTAAAACAGGAACATTAATTCCCATTTCTTTGGGTTGTAGTAGAGATAAGTATTTTTCAAATGATTAGTTCCATAAAGATACATATTAGGTGTTCAGTCAATGTTAATTCACTTTTTATCTTGGATGTGAAAGATGATATCACAGCAAGATGCATTTTATGCATGTGCCCGACCAATGAAGACAAACTGATTAGAAAAGTAATATAAACACAGATCATGTGTATAAAGTTTCTTGCAATGTATCCTGAGGTTCAAAGAAAGAGGCTATTATTTTTGTCAAGGAGATTTGAGAAAGGCTTCATGGAAGAAGTCACTTTTGAAATAGACCTCAAACTATGGATGAAAGTGAAAGTGAAAGTGAAGTTGCTCAGTTGTGTCTGACTCTTTGGGACCCCATGGACTGTAGCCTACCAGGCTCCTCCATCCATGGGATTTTCCAGGCAAGAATACTGGAGTGGGTTGTCATTTTCTTCCCCAGGAGATCTTCCCGACCCAGGGATTGAACCTTGATCTCCTGGAGAATTCCATGAACAAAGGAGCCTGGTGGGCTACAAGTCCATGGAGTGGTAAAGAGATGACTGAGCAACTAATACTAACTAGTGCAAGGCTGCTAGCGATTAATCCTCTCTTTAATTTTTTCTGATAATGTCTCTATATCACGTTTATTTCTGAAAAAAAATTTTGCTGATTTTTAATTTTAATTTTTTCAGCATTATAAATCTATTCCATTTTCTTTGGGTTTGCATTAATTCTGAAAAGAAGTTGATAGAAATATCAACTGAATGTAAACTTTTTTTTATTATTTCTTAAAATATTTTCACCATCGTCTCTCCCTCCTCTCTTTCTGTGATTCCAACTGTTCAGTTCAGTTCAGTTCAGTTGCTCAGTCGTGCCCAACTCTTTGCAACCCCATGGAATGCAGCATGCCAGGCTTTCCTGTCCATCAGCAACTCCTGGAGTTTACCCAAACTTATGTCCATTGAGTCGGTGATGCCATCCCACCATCTCATCCTCTGTCGTCCCCTTCTGCTGCCTTCAGTGTTTCCCAGCATCGGTGTCTTTTCAAAAGAGTCAGCACTTCTCATCAAGTGGCCAAAGTATTGGAGTTTCAGTATCAACATCAGTCCTTCCAATGAACACTCAGGACTGATCTCCTTTAGGATGGGCTGACTGGATCTCGTTGCAGTCCAAGGGACTCTCAAGAGTCTTCTCCAACACCACAGTTCAAAAGCATCAATTCTTAGGTGCTCAGCTTTCTTCATAGTCCAACTCTCACATCCATACATGACTACTGGAAAAGCCATAGCCTTAACTAGATATACCTTTGTCGGCAAAGTAATGTCTCTGCTTTGTAATATGCTGTCTATGTTGGACATAACCTTCCTTCCAAGGAGTAAGCGTCTTTTTATTTCATGGCTGCAATCACCATCTGCAGTGATTTTGGAGCCCCCCAAATAAAATGTCATGGTTTCCACTGTTTCCCCATCTGTTTGTCATGAAGTGATGAGACCCGATGCCATGATCTTTGTTTTCTGAATGTTGAGCTTTAAGCCAACTTTTTCACTCTCCTCTTTCACTTTCATCAAGAGGCTTTTTAGTTCTTCTTCACTCTCTGCCATAAGGGTGGTGTCATCTGCATATCTGAGGTGATTGATATTTCTCCCGGCAATCTTGATTCCAGCTTGTGCTTCTTCCAGTCCAGCGTTTCTCATGATGTACTCTGCATAGAAGTTAAATAAGCAGGGTGACAATATACAGCCTTGACATACTCCTTTTCCTATTTGGAACCAGTCTGTTGTTCCATGTCCAGTTCTAACTGTTGCTTCCTGACCTACATACAGATTTCTCAAGAGCAGGTCAGATGGTCTAGTATTCCCTTCTCTTTCAGAATTTCCACAGTTTATTGTGACCTACACAGTCAAAGGCTTTGGCATAGTCAATAAAGCAGAAATAGATGTTTTTCTGGAACTCTCTTGCTTTTTCCATGATCCAGTAGATGTCGGCAATTTGATCTCTGGTTCCTCTGCCTTTTCTAAAACTAGCCTGAACATCTGGACGTTCATAGGTCATGCATTGCTGAAGCCTGGCTTGGAGAATTTTGAGCATTACTTTACTAGTGTGTGAGATGAGTGCAATTGTGCGGTAGTTTGAGCATTCTTTGGCATTGCCTTTCTTTGAGACTGGAATGAAAACTGACCTTTTCCAGTCCTGTGGCCACTGCTGAGTTTTCCAAATGTGCTGGCATATTGAGTGCAGCATTTTCATAGCATCATCTTTTAGGATTTGAAATAGCTCCACTGGAATTCCATCACCTCCCTAGCTTTGTCCGTAGTGATGCTTCCTTTCATTCCCACTGTTAAATATGGATTTTAGACTGCTAGAGATTACTCTGTGTGCCACTTAGGCTCTTTTAATTTTTTCAAGCTTTCTTTCTTTCTGTTTAACTTTGGATACCCTTTAATTTTTTTTTTTCCTGAAAGTATGTAATCTGATATTAAACCTATCCAGGAATTTTTTCAGATATTTTTCATCTCTAAAAATTCCATTTGATTTTATAAACACATTTTGGTTCTCATTATATTCTTATTTTCTTTAAGTCCTAACTGTAATATAATAGTGTTTTTAAAGTCCTGTTCAGTTCATTCTACCAAATTTATACCTTCTGAGTCTTGATTGTTCTCCTGGTTATTGATGACATTTTCCTGCTTTCTGACTTGTCTAGTGTGTTTCTACTGGATCCTGGATATTATAAACATTAAATTGTCTAATGTCTGGACATGGTTGTTTTTCTTTAAAGGTTTTGCACATTTTGTTTAGTTTTGTTTTACAATACTTTAAGTTACTATTGGATCAACTTGTGTTTTTTGAAAATTTTAACCTTTATTAGAATGCATATGGCTTTCCTTGTGGCTCAGATGGTGACGAATCTGCCTGCAATGCAAGAGACCCAGATTTGATCCCTGTGTTGGGAAGATATCTGGAGAAGGGAAGGGCAAACCACTCCAGTGGTATTGCCTGGAGAATTCCATGGACAGAAGAGCCTGGAGGGCTGCTAGTAGTCCATAGGGTTGCAAAGAGTCAGGCACAACTGAGCGTCTAACACTATCACAACCAGAACGCATATAGAATAGCTGTCACTCCTAAGACCACCTTCTCCCATTTACAAAAGCATAGCCTTCCTGAGTCTCTAATGAATCCTTGGCTACTCATAAATTCCTCTATTCTGCTTGTTTGGAATTTGAATATCTCTCTGTCCTGAGAGAGCTTCAGAAATTGTTCAGTTTGCAGCTCCATGGTATTTCTCTGCTGAGCATTAATAGTCTGAACCCTGAGCATACAAAGCTGTGTTCATCCAAAGACTCAAGGCACCTGGAACAGGAGAGAGAGTTCCAAGCAGCACAGAGGAGAGTGGGGACAAGCTGGCAGCTCTCACAGAAGAGGCTCACAAGCTTGCTTCTTTGAAACAAAATGACTGCTTATATTAATGTCTCTCCAGGTCATGTGAGGTAAAATTCTAGCAGTGAAAGTGTTATTTGTTGGCTTTCTGAATAAAGCTAATAAAATCTACAGGTATCAGATTTCCCACTTGGATAAATCTGAGTGTTCTTTTTTGGTACAGAGATAGATTTTTTTTCTTTTTTTGAGCAGTCATATTTACTAATTCTGTGAAGCCACTGACATGAAATATCACTTTTATTACATGTTTTTCTTTATGTGGACATCTGTTGTGAATATATATGTGAATACCGACAAACAAACAGTTCTTCCAGCCTTGAAAAGTTCTTAGGATTCTGTTCAGTTCAGCTCAGTCGCTCATTCATGTCTGACTCTTTGCGACCCCATGAATCACAGCATGCCAGGATTCTGTTAGGTACAAAGAATCTGAAGACTAATTTGGGTCCTACTAACATCTATATAATACTGAGTCTTCCCCTACAGAAGGATAAAATATCTGTTCTTTTCATCTTCAAAACAACAACAAAGACTCAAGGCAAACCTTATTCAAATTTCTGAAGCTCTATTCTTTATTCTCCATTATTTCCAGTGTAATAGTTTCCTCAGCCTTCCCAAACTATTCATAGAGTTTTTGTCTCCTAAATTCAGAGATACAGCTATGTTCTGCTTGGATCACCTTTGCCTTCACTGTGGTCTGGAATGTGGCTGTATACAGAAAGAAGAGGAGACCACCACAATCATCTCATTTGTTTTTCTTATCTCAAGGACTAAAATTCTGAATTTCATTTTGCCCGGTGTCTGAAAAACAGTTTTTTCAATATTTTGTCCAGTTCCTAGCTCCTATTAGTGGATACTTGGCACTTCGTTCCTTGGAGGAATTAATTTTTGCATTTGCACCCTGGATAACTGTATCATTTTTATTTTTGCAAGAATATTGGGAAGATGAGGTTGAATGAAAAGGCATTCAATTCAATCATTGCAATAGACTTCAACACAGCTGTAAGGGCGCAGTTTTCCCACCATGATGAAAACTGCAGGATCCTAGATTCATTATATTAAAAAAACCTCCCCATATCATTTTCAGTCTATCTATATATTTATTTATCTATCTTCACCAAAATGTAAAGTTCTATATTTCTCCTGGGATGGTTTTTCATCTTGAAGTAAATCAGACTTCAGTTCATGCTATTGTTTTGGCAAAAAAATATTTCAGAATCAAGACATAATATGCACTCTTCAACACTATCATGAGAAAACTGTTATATCTGAATACTGGGCTCATAGGACTGGACAAAACTATTTCCATTATTTCCTATTTCTCCATACAGTTGCACATTAAATGGCCCTACCTTAAGCACCATATTTTAAACATTGTTTACATTGACTGAAACGTGCATTTTTACTAAGGAATTTTGGAATTGAATAATTACAAAAGCTTCGAGTTTGCCCATAGAAACCACTGATGGTGGTGGTTAGTTGCTCAGTCATCTCTGACTCTTTGCAACCCCAAGGACTGTGGCACACCAGTCTCCTCTATCCAGGCAAAATACTGGAGTAGGGTGTCATTCCCTTCTCCAGGGGAATACCTTGATGCAGGAATTGAACCCAGTCTCCTGCATTGCAAGCAGATTCTTTACCATCTGAGCCACCAGGGAAGCCCATAAAAGCATTAAGAATGTATAATAAGTCCATGATAATTAGTTACCCAAAAGTGAAGAAAATTTTGGTAATTTAAAAAATAGATAATAAAAATTATTTGGGATTTTTTTTGTACTTTTAAATTTTTATATATTTCACAGACAAATGGTAAAGAACTAGATAACGCTATAAGAATTTGCACTGACTCCTGTACTTAGTCGCTCAGTCATGTCTGACTCTTTGCAACCTCATGGACTGTAGCCTGCCAGACTCCTCTGTCCATGGGGATTCTCTGGGCAAGAATACTGGAGTGGGTTGCCATGCCCTTCTCCAGGGGATCGAGTCCAGGTCTCTCACATTGCAGGTGGATTCTTTACTGTCTGAGACACCAGGGAAGCCCAAGAATACGTAGTGGGTAGCCTATCCCTTCTCCAGGGAATCTTACTGACCTAGGAATCGAATCAGTATCTCCTGCTGTTTAATCTACTGTTGAAACACACAGGCTCAGGTATCAGACTATCAGAGCTGAAAAACTCTTTCATTGATCTATTGTAGATTTTTTTTCTATCTTAAATATTAAATTTATACTGGGACCTTTATTGCCATTATAATCAAACATCTAAGTGTCTCTTAATAATATTGAACAATTATTCTAAATTAGTGAGTGACAGGATACATTGCTTCTGAGTAATGACAGCCTTTTCCTTCCTGCCCTCTTAGAAAGGAGGATACAAACAATGCAGAACATTTCCACTTAAAATCTGAAGATTAACAAATTAATACCTAATATGAAGCAAAGAGTGACATTAGTCACATCTCTTTAGGGTGAGATTTTTGTCACCTGTGCCAGGACTTTAGAATTAGGGCCGCTTAGACTTTAAAGAAAAGCATTACATAATATTACATGGTTTTCTATTAATAGTGACAGTTTTAGATTTGTTGGAAAAAGAAATAAAACAGATTAACAAAAGAAAATCTAAGACTCTTATTGAATGCTTGGGATGTAGTTTTCTGGAGGGATTGTCTCCTCCTTTCCTGTATTAGGTAATTCTATCATATTTATTTTTGCAAGAACAGTTAGAAGGTGGGATAAAGTTAAGACTCACTGCTGTAGGCTTCAGCACAGCTATAATTTATAAGGCACTTGCCAAGCTTCATGTCTTTGGCCTAGATCTGTCATAAAATAACTGCATGACAGAATCTGACTGCTTCTGACACGTCCAGTATACATTTTAAGCAAACAGGCTTACTCAGTTTGCTCTGAATTGGGACCAAACCATCCTTAAATAATATAATGGGACATTTGCATTGTAAGGAGCAGGACTGGGCAGAAAGACCCAGATCCTGATCCAGGTATACTTGAGATTTGTCTTAGAAGATTCTCACTATACAAAGGTCCCTTGCTTAAGACCTTTCATAAATACATACTTCATTGGCCTCTATATGCCATACCCAGTGTGAAATTCTGCTTAGAAACTCTGCAGTACTTAGCAACAATTATTGTAGTATGAAGTTCCCGAAATATTAAACATAAGAACTTTTGATTTTAGGGCAAACAAAGGTGACAAATATTTCATGAATTTATACACACTTTATTGTAGTTACTTTACATGCACCTTTAGAAAATGTATTCCGCCTCTTTCTACTAGACAGTAAGCCTCTTGAGGAAAGGGTTCAATTCTTAATTTGTTTTATAATTCTAGCACCTAGCCTGTCTGGAAAATGCTTCAGTGGTTAGCCTGAATCCTTTTGGGAGTAAGAACTGTGGCTGTTTTCACCATGAGATGAGAGCCCTGAGATAATTTTACTTTTATGCTTTATGTAAAGGTCTTAATAATAACTTCTGTTTGGCACTCTGATCAGAGACGATGATATCCCATTCTTACAGACTCATTCTTTTATACATATTGAGCCTCCTCCTACACTTCTCATTCTTCCCAACCTCTCTCAAAGTGCCTCAGGCACCTCTGTTCCTAGGGAACTGTGTTCCCTTCATTTTTCAGTCTCACCACAGTACTCACCATTGCTTCTTGCTATAAATAAAATGTGCTGGTTCCCAAAATACATGACCCCTTCAGCCATATTAAGCTGAAGCTCCTTGCTCCACTAACAGCCACGTAGTATAGAAATGCCAGGTAAGGTGATATTCTCCCAGCTCACAGTTTATATTCCAGTTGATCACTGATCTATCTTCACCATAATTTAATGAATGCTTCTGCTAATTACCTATGGCCCATTCTATTGGTTATCAGTTTTATTATCATCTATTGTTATCATATCACTTTACCTTCCTCTCATCCTTTCTCCTTTCTGAGGCCTGATGCCATCTCTCACTTCAGTGTCACTTAGTACGTCCAATCAGATTTCTCCAACCTTCTCTAATGCAGTGAATGCTACCACAACTTCACTTCAAGTAACCACACCATGTAAATATGCAGATGTGCACACTGGGAATATAAGACCTCTAACAGCATCGAGAGCAATCTCATCTCTAACTTTTTGTATTGATTTTGTCCGCCAGATCTGCTACTTCATCAAGGCTTTGAATCATTTTACTCCATTTTCTAATAATTTATCAAACCCTTTCTTATCACTTCCCTCTTCAGAATTGTGCAATAGGTTCCTATCATATTTAAAATACAGATCCAGCTTCTCACATTGGCCTACCTGGTCCAGCATGATCTGGTCACTTCCTAACTCTGACTTTATTTCCCTCTGTTCACTACCTTGTTTTCATACTCTAGATTGACAGGCTGTATTTCTAACCCACCAGGACAAAAAATTCACTCCTATCTCAGAATCTTTTATAATTTTTTTCATCAAGCTGGGTAATCCTCTAGTTAGCTTTTTAACAGGACTCTTTCTATGATTCAAGTCTCAACTTAAAAGTTGCCTCATCAGAATCCTCTAAATAAAGCAGGCTCCCCCTTCCAAACCTCACTGTCTCTGTTTATCCTCTACCATATTACTCTAATTTCTTTGTAGAATTAATATGTGTGAACTATGTATTAACTTGCTGTGTTTAG
Organism: Budorcas taxicolor; assembly: GCF_023091745.1. Taxonomy (NCBI): domain Eukaryota; kingdom Metazoa; phylum Chordata; class Mammalia; order Artiodactyla; family Bovidae; genus Budorcas; species Budorcas taxicolor. The sequence continues at coordinate 49,546,761 of NC_068914.1, read as the reverse complement.
TATCTTTCTCTTCCCACCTTGTAACAAAGACCTTTCTGTCTTATACATTGCTATGTACTCAGTGCTTTAAAAACTCTCAGTAAAGATTTGTTGATCAATTGAGACTCACACACCAAAAGTTAGACTTTGAGAGGAATAGCGATCTTACATAGTACAGGACCCTCTGTGTTTTTGGCACAAGTGGATAATGATAAATATTGGTTGGAAGAATAAGTCTTCAAACAAAGGAATGCAAATGGAAAATAAACATATACAATTTAGACTCTAAATTCAATATGGATTTAAAAAACACTGAATTACCATCATTGTATATCAAAATGGCAAGATTAAAGCAAAAAATATCCTGTAGTGATCCAAGGTCTGATGTATTCTCCTTCTAGGAATTATCTTTGGCATTCAAGATTTGTGTAAAAATATTCATCATAACATTATCTGGTTTAGTAGGTAATTGGAAATGACATTTATGTCAACAACAGGAAATTGGTTAAAATATTTCTAAGATGGAATAAGAGTAATTTCAAATGACAGATGGATATGCATCGAGATGGTTTCTCTTGCCAAGAGGTGAGAGAAAGTTTCTCCTTTATCCTGTTAAATGTATTCTATTCCATAATATCTTATTTTTAGTTCAAATAAAAATTCTACCTCTTTACACTGTGAGAGCTTTTGCTGAGCTCCTGGTAGCCTGTAGTTCTGTATTAGGAGAAACTGAAAAAGATACTATAGATTCTCATAACACAGTTATCTAGGATAAGGGAGTTTTTAAAGATTTTTTTTTCTGACATCATGAAACATTTAAATTGTAACAACCTCAAAAAATATAATATACATATCATGGAATTTTGATAAAGCAGCAGTGCTGTACTCAGTATATGCTATTATAGGATAAAGATGGGTAGGTAGCATAAAGTTAGGAGAAGAGAGCAGAACTAAATTAAGATCTATTGTCCTCATAGAAAATAACCAGCAATTCCACTGATTACTGGTGCACAGTATCCTATGCAGCTGTGTTTTGCTTCCTCTGTGTTTTTTAATTGTGAGAGTCAAATTTCTAAAGAGGTTTCTGCAGACTTAGTCAAGCATTTTCTTCTAAAAAAAGAGTCTTAGCTTATGCCAGAGATCCCCTTGAGCCTTGGTGTGCAAGTATCTGAAGAAAACACCTTTCCTCCCAGCTAAGCCCTCGGGGATTTGGCAGGAGCTACTACTTCAACTACAGATCTGAGGATCCATTATTTTGTATAAGATATATGTTTAACTGCTTATCCAGACCAGGTGAACTAAGGTAAACTAAGACCTGTGGGCCAAATCCATCTGTTTCACCACTTGCTTTTGTAAATAAGATTATTTTATAACAATGCTACACCCATTCATCTATGTATTTTCTACAGTTAGCAATGGCTGAATTCAGTAGCTGCAGCAGAGACCATATGGTTCACAGAGCCTAAAATGTTTACCATCTGGGCCCCGTAAAGGAAAAAGTTCATAGACCTCTAACCTCAAGCATTCTTTTCATCTGTATTCCAAATTAACTTAACCAAAGTATTACTTAAGATTTTTTTGCATGGTGTATTATTGTCATTAATCCCTTGACATTGTAATAAAACATAACAAATTCTTATTAGAAAAGTCCTCTCTCTTTTAAGTAAAAAAGAGAACAGTGGATTGAGTCTTCCTAACTCCTACTCCACTTCTTCTATTTGAACTAATATTATAACATTCTATTGAATATGGTAACCCATATTAAACACATTCTCAATGAATCCCTTACTGACCTGGAATTCTGGAATTATATTTAAAGTCATGTCCTGTTTAGAAAATGGTATAGCTATTTTATATAGGTGTCACAAACAACTAGAAACTTAAAGGCTGTGTTCGTTAAGATAAATACAGTATTTGATGCCCCAGATTTTACAAATAGGATCCATGTAAATGTATCTATTAATTCAATTTGCAAGTCATTTAATTATTGTACTTAGTTGAGAAGAGTTTTTCTTCAATATTTAGACATTTTCAATCACATCATGATTTTTTTCTTAGATTAGTTGTCTCTGAAAAGAATCTAGAAAAACATTTTCAACATTATGAAAATAAACCTGAATAAAAGGTAGAAGGAAAATTTTAGTGAACAATGGAACTGAACCATTTCCTCCTAAAAATGTAGGTCCAGTGCCATTCAAAAAACAAATATTTCTTGGTAGTCATCTCCCCCCTGCTACACACACAGAGATACACAAAAACAGTTGAGCAAAGTAAATACTTAAAGTTTCTGAGGCAGTTTGTCATAAGAATCATTGTTTTGTCCACTATATTCCAGAGCTTAAGGATAGGTCTGAGTGACTAAACAACAACAAGAAAAAGATAGGTCTTACTCTGAGCAAACATCAGGCAGATCCATAAGAGTGCTATATTAACTTGAAGAATGCAAGATTAAAAGAAAAGCTGGTAGAAACCAGTCCGACTTTCGCCCGACACTAACGCTACTTCATGCACTGACCTAGTCTATAACCAAAGAGCCTTTGTCACTTTGAGTAGCAAAGAACTCAACTACCTAACAGAAAACATATTTGTTCATATGTGACAACTAGTTTACACTGGGCTTCCCAGGTGGCAGTAGTGGTAATGAACCTGCCTGCCAATGCAGGAGACCTAAGAGATATGGGTTCAATTCCTGGGTTGGGAAAATTCCCTGGAGGAGGGCATGGCAACCCATTCCAGTATTCTTGCTTAGAGAATCGCATGGACAGAGGAGCCTGGTGGGCTACAGTCCATAGTGTCACAAAGAGTCGGACATGATTGAAGTGACTTAGCATAACATAGCAGAGTTTATATTAGGTGCTCAGTTGTGTCCGACTCTTTGCAACCCCATGTACTGTAGCGTGCCAGGCTCCTCTGTCTATGGGATTATCCAGGCAAGAATACTGTAATGGGTAGCCTTTCCCTTCTCCAGTGGATCTTCCCAATTCTGGGATCAAACCCAGGTCTCCTGCATTGCAGGCAGATTCTTTACCATCTGAGCCACCAGGGAAGCTCATATTAAGCTGATTAATTGAAGAACTCCTGCTAAGCCACTCATCTTATTAAGTTCTTAAACTTAAATGTCTCAATCATAATATAGCTACTTTGCACATATGTCACCTAAAATTTTCACAACTTTATAAAATTTTTATAAGAAAATTATTTTTGATAAGAAAATCAAGGCATTGTATGTATGAAGAAATAAGTTACCTTCTTCTTTTATTCTCCCATAAACTTTTTTCTGTGCAGAAGATATATAAAAACATTTTGACTCTTTCCCTTTCCAAACTCTAGTCATCCTTTTAGGCTCAGAAGTCAAGCCTCTGCAGTCTTGGAAAATCATGTTGTGCTGTGTTAATTGTTCCTTTTTCGAACACCTAAAGATTTATAGTTTGTATAAATCTTGATAGTTTGTATGGAATTTCCTGGTAGCTCAGACAGTAAAATATCTTCCTGCAATGTGTGAGACCCGGGTTCGATCCCTGGGTCGGGAAGATTCCCCTGGAGAAGGAAATGGCAACCCACTCCAGTATCCTTGCCTATAAAATTCCATGGATGTTTGGAGCCTGGTGGGCTACAGTCCATGGGGTCGCCTAAAGATTTATAGCTTGTAGAAATCTTGATATTTTGTATAAATAGTTTCTATAAATACATATAGTTTGTATAAATAGTTCAGCACTGAATTAGATTACTGTCATTGATTTTCTGCTTCATGTATATCAGTCTAGCTTCTCCAAAAACATAACAGAATTTTTACCTATGTAAATCTTACTTAAGCCTACCATTGTTTTCAAAGCATTTTGCAGTTTATAGGAGCAATTTGTTGGCTTAAAGCTCAACATTCAGAAAACGAAGGTCATGGCGTCTGGTCCCATCATTTCATGGGAAATAGATGGGGAAACAGTGGAAACAGTGTCAGACTTTATTTTGGGGGGCTCCAAAATCACTGCAGATGGTGATTGCAGCCATGAAATTAAAAGACGCTTACTCCTTGGAAGGAAAGTTATGACCAACCTAGATAGCATATTCAAAAGCAGAGATATTACTTTGCCAACAAAGGTCCTTCTAGTCGAGGCTATGATTTTTCCAGTGGTGATATATGGATGTGAGAGTTGGACTATAAAGAAAAATGAGTGCAAAAGAATTGATGCTTTTGAACTGTCGTGTTGGAGAAGACTCTTGAGAGTCCCTTGGACTGCAAGGAGATCCAACCAGTCCATCCTAAAGGAGATCAGTCCTGGGTGTTCATTGGAAGGACTGATGCTGAAGCTGAAACTCCAGTACTTTGGCCACCTTATGCAAGGAGTCGACTCGTTGGAAAAGACCCTGATGCTGGGAGGGATTGAGGGCAGGAGGAGAAGCGGACAACAGAGGATGAGATGGCTGGATGGCATCACCAACTCGATGGATGTGAGTTTGAATGAACTCCGAGTGTTGGTGATGGACAGAGAGGCCTGGAGTGCTGTGATTCATGGGGTCGCAAAGAGTCAGACATGACTGAGCGACTGAATTGAACTGAACTGAACAGAAGAGCATATATTTCAAATAGTTTAAATGCATATTGGAGAGCTGGCCACGGTTCAGTCTCTTTGTTAAAATACATGTTTACTTTTCCTTTTTGTTTTCAATCAGATATTTGGACTCTTGCTTTCCAGGGATCAGTTACAGGGGCACACCACATTTTTTCTCAGTGCCAATGAGACAGTATAATCATTGATTTTTGTTTTATATTCAAGGAAACATAATTGTATACAATATGAAAAAGATGCATTTCCCTTGTACTAGTTAAGGGAATTGACATTTAATAATTGCAAATAGAACTGCCTTATGACCCAGCAATCCCACTGCTGGGCATACAAACCAAGGACACTAGAATTGAAAGAGACACATGTACCCCAATGTTCATCGCAGCACTGTTTATAATAGCCAGGACATGGAAACAACCTAGATGTCCATCAGCAGATGAATGGATAAGAAAGCTGTGGTACATATACACAATGGAGTATTACTCAGCCATTAAAAAGAATACAGTTGAATCAGTTCTAATGAGATGGATAAAACTGAAGCCGATTATACAGAGTGAAGTAAGCCAGAAAGAAAAACACCAGTACAGTATACTAACACATATGTATGGAATTTAGAAAGATGGTAATGATGACCCTGTATGCAAGACAGCAAAAGAGACACAGATGTGTAGAGTGGACTTTTGGACTCTGAGAGAGAGGGAGAGGGCGGGATGATTTGGGAGAATGGCATTGAAACATGTATACTATCATGTAAGAAACGAATCACCAGTCTATGTTTGATGCAGGATACAGGATGCTTGGGGCTGGTGCACGGGGATGATCCAGAGAGATGATATGGGGTGGAAGGTGGGAGGGGGGTTCATGTTTGGGAACTCACATACACTCATGTTGGATTCATGTCAATGTATGGCAAAACAAATACAGTATTGTAAAGTAAAATAAAGTAAAAAAAATTAAAAAAAATCATAGTATATTTGTGATGTCTTGCGATCACGGAAGGTACTTCATATGTTTCTCCTGGAGTTACAATTTGTTGTTGCTTAACATCACTAAAATTCATAGAGAAACAAATCAAAACCACAATGAGATATCATTTCACACTTATTATTAAAAAAAGATAAGTTAATTTGTATCATATTTTAGATTCCACATGTGGTATTATATGGTATTTGTCTTTTTCTATCTGACTTACTTCGCTCTGTGTGATAACCCCCTAGGTTCATCCACGTTACTGCAAATGACATCATTTCATTCTTCTTTAATGTCTGAGTAGTATCCTACTGTGTGTGTATTTTGTGTGTGTGTATGTGTGTGTGTATCACATCTTCTTTACCCTTTCATCTGTCAATGGATACTTAGATTGCTTCCATATCTTATCTGCTGTAAATAGTGCTACTACAAACACTGGAGTGCATGTATCTTTTTGAATTAGAGTTTCTCCAGATATATGCCCAGGAGTGAGATTGCTGGTTCATATGGTCACTCTATTTTTAGTTTTTTAAGGAACCTCCATATTGTTTTCCATAGTAGCTACATAAAACAGAAACAGACTCACAGACATAAAAATCAAATTTATGGTTACCAAAAGGGAAAGAGGATGGGAAAGGATAAATTAGGAGTTTGGGATTAGCAGAGACAAGCTACTATATTTAAAATAGATAAACAACAAGTTCCTACTATGTAGCACATGGAATGATATTCAGTTCAGTTCAGTTCAGTCGGTCAGTCGTGTCCGACTCTTTGCAACCCCATGAATCGCAGCACTCCAGGCCTCCCTGTCCATCAACAACTCCCAGAGTTCACTCAGACTCAACGTCCATCGAGTCAGTGATGCCATCCAACCATCTCATCCTCTGTCGTCCCCTTCTCCTCCTGCCCCCAATCCCTCCCAGCATCAGTCTTTTCCAATAAGTCAACTCTTCGCATGAGGTGGCCAAAGTACTGGAGTTTCAGCTTTAGCATCAGTCCTTCCAAAGAAATCCCAGGGCTGATCTCCTTCAGAATGGACCGGTTGGATCTCCTTGCAGTCCAAGGGACTCTCAAGAGTCTTCTCCAACACCACAGTTCAAAAGCATCAATTCTTTGGTGCTGAGCTTTCTTCACAGTCCAATTCTCACATCCATACATGACCACAGGAAAAAACCATAGTCTTAGCTAGACAGACCTTAGTGGGCAAAGTAATGTCTCTGCTTTTGAATATGCTATCTAGGTTGGTCATAACTTTTCTTCCAAGGAGTAAGCGTCTTTTAATTTCATGGCTGCAGTCACCATCTGCAGTGATTTTGGAGCCCCCCAAAATAAATTCTGACACTGTTTCCATTGTTTCCCCATCTATTTCCCATGAAGTGATGGGACCAGATGCCATGATCTTCATTTTCTGAATGTTGAGCTTTAAGCCAACTTTTTCACTCTCCACTTTCACTTTCATCAAGAGGCTTTTGAGTTCCTCTTCACTTTCTGCCATAAGGGTGGTGTCATCTGCATATCTGTGGTTATTGATATTTCTCCCAGCAATCTTGATTGATATTCAACATCCTGTTATAAATGAGAATGAAAAAGAATATATTTGCTGTACGCCAGAACCTAACACAACATTGTAAATCAACTATACCTCGAAAGTATTGTTTTTAAAAAAGCTTAGAAAACAAAAGATAATGAATGTTGGTAAAGATGGTTGAGAAATTGGTAACTTGGTACACTATAGGTGGAGATGTAAAATGGAACAGACACTATGGAATACAGTATAGAGATTCCTCAAAATGAATAAATAAATAAAATGACCACATAATCTAGCCATCACACTCCTGGGTTTTTATCCAAGGAAATTGGTGTTGGGATTTCAACGAGATATCTGTACTCATATTTATTGCAGTATCATTCATGATGGTAAAGATAGAGAAACAACCTAAATGTCGATTGACAGATGATGGATAAAGAAAATGTGGTATATACATACAATGGAGTATTATTCAGCTTTGAAAAAGAAGGAAATTCCATCATTTGGACAACATGGATGGACCTGGAAGACATTATACTAAATGAAATATCAGTCATAAAAGGACAATACTGGATGATTTCTCCTGTACAAAGTGTATAAAATACTCAAGATAATAGAAAGAAAGAGTAGAATGGTGGTTGCCAGGGTTTGGAGGGAGGGACAGTAGAAAGCTTTTGTTTTGTGGGTATTTTAAAATCAATTGTACAAGATGAATAAGTTCTAAAGATCAACTGTAAAACAGTGCCTATTAACCACACAATGTTGTTCATTCTAAGACTCAAGAAGGTAGACCACATTTTTGGATTTTTAATCTTTTGGAGGTAATGAATCAATATTTTACCTTGATGTTGATGATGGTGTAACAAGTGTATGTACATTTCCAACTCATCTAAATGGATACATTAAATATGTGAAGTTTTTGTATATTTGTTATACCTCAATAAAGCTGGGGAAGGGGGAAAGTTATAGATGAACTCATTGTTCAGAATTACAGGCATTTCTGTTTTTGAATTCTTAATTTTATTAGCTCTGGCAGTATTCAAATAGTTCATCTAAGAGTGAGTGAGCAATAGGAATGAGGGGGATTGCAAAGGCATATTTTTCACTTATGAAAAACTAACAGAAACAGACTCAGCTGAAACAAGACTCATTGGGCTCAACAGAAAAACTACTAAGTACAGTTGACCTGGTTTCTAAAAATTTGGATTCAAATAGAAAACACTTGGATTATGTGCAATTCTATGTATACTCTAGACTCATGATTATATTTCTATAATTGTAACACACGCATCTCAAGTCTCTTGGCAATTCCTTCTACATTAATCATCTTGTTTTTAGCATACCAACTGGTTTTTAGTTAAATAAGAGGGTAATTTTTCATATAAATTATCTTAGATAATTTACTAGACAGGAACTATATTTAAATTTCATGTAGTATTTGCCAGCCAGTGCAATGTGAATATTTCATAGAACTAGAGGGAACACATGTCTAGTATTGGAAAGGATTCTTCAGTAATGTTTCTAACATCTGACCTTGGCTTGACAAGGTCCGTTTAGTCAACTTAAGTTTTATGTGACTTAAGTTTTAAAATATCAGTTAAGGGAATTATATTGATATTATTAGCTATCAATATGAGCATGCATTCTAACGGAAGAATACTACAAAGGAAAACTCTCTAAATTCTTAGTCCATTTTCATTACTTACCTTTCTTTTTCTTTTTTTCTTTTTTTATATGTCATGTGGGGCTTTTATTGTTTTTGTTTAACTGAGCATAGAAATATAATGGTTTTTATCTTATTCTTGACATCTCTCTATTTTTACAATATTTTATTTTATTATTTTTAAATTTTACTTTATTTTACTTTACAATACTGTATTGGTTTTGCCATACATTGACATGAATCCACCACGGGTGTACATGAGTTCCCAATCCTGAACCCCCCACCCACCTCCCTCCCCATACCATCTCTCTGGGTCATCCCAGTGCATCAACCCCAAGCATCTTGTATCCTGCATTGAACCTAGACTGGCGATTCGTTTCTTACATGATAGTGTACATGTTTCAGTGCCATTCTCCCAAATCATCCCACCCTCTCCCTCTCCCACAGAGTCCAAAAGACTGTTATATACATCTGTGTCTCTTTTGCTGTCTTGCATACAGGGTTATCATTACCATCTTTCTAAATTCCATATATATGTGTTAGTATACAGTATTGGTCTTTTTCTTTCTGGCTTACTTCACTCTGATAATCGGCTCCAGTTTCATCCACCTCAATAGAACTGATTCAAATATATTCTTTTTAATGGTTGAGTAATGCTCTATTGTGTATATGTACCACAACTTTCTTATCCATTCATCTGCTGGTGGACATCTAGGTTGCTTCCATATCCTGGCTATTATAAACAGTGTTGTGATGAACATTGGGGTACACATGTCTCTTTCAATTCTGGTGTGTGCCCAGCAGTGGGATTGCTGGGTCATAAGGGAGTTCTATTTCCAGTTTTTTAAGGAATCTCCACACTGTTCTCCATAGTGGCTGTACTAGTTTGCTTTCCCACCAACAGTGTATAAGGGTTCCCTTTTCCCCACACCCTCTCCAGCATTTATTGCTTGTAGACTTTTGGATAGCAGCCATTCTGACTGGTGTGAAGTGGTACCTCATTGTGGTTTTGATTTGCATTTCTCTGATAATGAGTGATGTTGAGCATCTTTTCATGTGTTTGCCAGCCATCTGTATGTCTTCTTTGGGGAAATGTCTATTTAGTTCTTTGGCCCGTTTTTTGATTGGGTCGTTTATTTTTCTGGAATTGAGCTGCATGTGTTGCTTGTATATTTTTGAGATTAGTTGTTTGTCAGTTGCTTCATTTGCTATTATTTTCTCCCATTCCGAAGGCTGTCTTTTCACCTTGCTTATATTTTCCTTTGTTGTGCAGAAGCTTTTAATTTTAATTAGATCCCATTTGTTTATTTTTGCTTTTATTTCCAGTATTCTGGGAGGTGGGTCATAGAGGATCCTGCTGTGATCCATGTCAGAGAGTGTTTTGCCTAAGTTCTCCTCTAGGAGTTTTATAGTTTCTGGTCTTACATTTAGATCTTTAATCCATTTTGAGTTTATTTTTGTGTGTGGTGTTAGAAAGTGATCTAGTTTCATTCTTTTACAAGTGGTTGACCAGTTTTCCCAGCACCACTTGTTAAAGAGATTGTCTTTACTCCGTTGTATATTCTTGCCTCCTTTGTCAAAAATAAGGTGTCCATATGTGTGTGGATTTATCTCTGGGCTTTCCATTTTGTTCCATTGATCTATATTTCTGTCTTTGTTCCAGTACCATACTGTCTTGATGGCTGTGGCTTTGTAGTAGAGCCTGAAGTCAGGCAGGTTGATTCCTCCAGTTCCATTCTTCTTTCTCAAGATTGCTTTGGCTATTCGAGTTTTTTTGTATCTCCATACAAATCTTGAAATTATTTGTGCTAGCTCTTTGAAAAATACCATTGGTAGCTTGATAGGGATTGCATTGAATCTGCAGATTGCTTTGGGTAGTATACTCCTTTTCACTATATTGATTCTTCTGATCCGTGAACATGGTTATATTTCTCCATCTATTAGTGTCTTCTTTGATTTCTTTCACCAGTGTTTTATAGTTTTATATATATAGTTCTTTAGTTTCTTTAGGTAGGTATATTCCTAAGTATTTTATTCTTTTTGTTGCAATGGTGAATGGAATTGTTTCCTTAATTTCTTTTTCTACTTTCTCATTATTAGTGTATAGGAATGCAAGGGATTTCTGTGTGTTGATTTTATATCCTGCAAGTTTACTATATTCATTGATGAGCTCTAGTAATTTTCTGGTGGACTCTTTAGGGTTTTCTATGTAGAGGATCATGTCATCTGCAAACAGTGAGAGTTTTACTTCTTCTTTTCCAATTTGGATTCCTTTTAATTCTCTTTCTGCTCTGATTGCTGTGGCCAAAACTTCCAGAACTATGTTGAATAGTAGCAGTGAAAGTGGGCACCCTTGTCTTGTTCCTGACTCTAGGGGAAATGCTTTCAATTTTTCACCATTAAGGGTAATGTTTGCTGTGGGTTTATCATACATAGCTTTTATTATGTTGAGGTATGTTCCTTCTATTCCTGCTTTCTGGAGAGTTTTTATCATAAATGGATGTTGAATTTTGTAAAAAGGCTTTCTCTGCATCTATTGAGACAATCATATGCCTTTTATTTTTCAGTTTGTTAATGTGGTGAATTACATTGATTGATTTGTGGATATTGAAGAATCCTTGCATCCCTGGGATAAAGCCCACTTGGTCATGGTGTATGATCTTTTTAATGTGTTGTTGGATTCTGATTGCTAGAATTTTGTTAAGGATTTTTATGTCTATGTTCATCAGTGATATTAGCCTGTAGTTTTATTTTTTTATGGCATCTTTGTCAGGTTTTGGTATTAGGGTGATGGTGGCCTCATAGAATGAGTTTGGAAGTTTACCTTCCTCTGCAATTTTCTGGAAGAGTTTGAGTAGGATAGGTGTTAGCTCTTCTCTAAATTTTTGGTAGAATTCAGCTGTGAAGCCATCTGGACCTGGGCTTTTGTTTGCTGGGAGAATTCTGATTACAGTTTCAATTTCCATGCTTGTGATGGGTCTGTTAAGATTTTCTATTTCTTCTGGTTCAGTTTTGGAAACTTGTACTTTTCTAAGAATTTGTCCATTTCTTCCATGTAGTCCATTTTATTGGCATATAATTGCTGATAGCAGTCTCTTATGAGCAACCTAGATAGTATATTCAAAAGCAAAGACATTACTTTGCCGACTAAGGTCCGTCTAGTCAAGGCTATGGTTTTTCCAGTAGTCATGTATGGATGTGAGAGTTGGACTGTGAAGAAAGCTGAGTGCCGAAGAATTGATGCTTTTGAACTGTGGTGTTGGAGAAGACTCTTGAGAGTCCCTTGGACTGCAAGGAGATCCAACCAGTCCATTCTGAAGGAGATCAACCCTGAAATTTCTTTGGAAGAAATGATGCTGAAGCTGAAACTCCAGTACTTTGGCCACCTCATGCAAAGAGTTGACTCATTGGAAAAGACTCTGATGCTGGGAGGGATTGGGGGCAGCAGAAGAAGAGGACAACAGAGGATGAGATGGCTGGATGGCATCGCTGACTCGATGGACGCATGTCTGAGTGAACTCCGGGAGTTGGTGATGGACAGGGAGGCCTGGCGTGCTGCGATTCATGGAGTTGCAAAGAGTCGGACACGACTGAGTGACTGAACTGAACTGAACTAATGATCCTTTGTATTTCTGTGTTGTCTGTTGTGATCTCTCCATTTTCATTTCTAATTTTATTGATTTGATTTTTCTCCCTTTGTTTCTTGATGAGTCTGGCTAAGGGTTTGCCAATTTTATTTATGCTTTCCAAGAACCAGCCTTTGGCTTTGTTGATTTTTGCTATGGTCTCTTTTGTTTCTTTTGCATTTATTTCTGCCCTAATTTTTAAGATTTCTTTCCTTCTACTAACCCTGCAGTTCTTCATTTCTTCCTTTTCTAGTTGCTTTAGGTGTAGAGTTAGGTTATTTATTTGACTTTTTTCTTGTTTCTTGAGGTATACTTGTATTGGTATGGACTTTCCCCTTGGCACTGCTTTTACAGTGTCCCACAGGTTTTGGGTTGTTGTGTTTCTATTTTCATTTGTTTCTCTGCATTTTTTGATTTCTTCCATGATTTATTGGTTTTTCAGAAGCGTGTTGTTCAGCCTCCATATGTTGGAATTTTTAATAGTTTTTCTCCTGTAATTGAGATCTAATCTTACTGCATTATGGTCAGAAAAGATGCTTGGAATGATTTCAATTTTTTTGAATTTATCAAGGTTAGATTTATGGCCCAGGATGTGATCTATCCTGGAGAAGGTTCCGTGAGCACTTGAGAAAAAGGTGAAACTCATATCTCTGGGTCATCCCCGTGCACCAGCCCCAAGCATCCTGTATCCTGCATTGGACATAGACTGGCAATTCATTTCTTACATGATGGTATACATGTTTCAATGCCATTCTCCCAAATCCTCCCACCCTCTCACTCTCCCTCTGAGTCCAAAAGTCCGCTCTACACATCTGTGTCTCTTTTGCTGTCTTGCATACAGGGTTATCATTACCATCTTTCTAAATTACATATATATGTGTTAGTATACTGTATTGGTCTTTTTCTTTCTGGCTTACTTCATTCTGTATAATTGGCTCCAGTTTCATCCATCTCATTAGAACTGATTCAAATGTCTTCTTTTTCATGGCTGAGTAATACTCCATTGTGTATATGTACCACAGCTTTCTTATCCATTCATCTGCTGATGGACATCTAGGTTGTTTCCATGTCCTGGCTATTATAAACAGTGCTGCGATGAACATTGGGGTACACGTGTCTCTTTCAATTCTGGTTTCCTCGGTGTGTATGCCCAGCAGTGGGATTGCTGGGTCATAAGGCAATTCTATTTCCAGTTTTTTAAGGAATCTCCACACTGTTCTCCATAGTGGCTGTACTAGTTTGCATTCCCATCAACAGTGTAGGAGGGCTCCCTTTTCTCCACACCCTCTCCAGCATTTATTGCTTGCTGACTTTTGGATCGCAGACATTCTGACTGGTGTGAAATGCTATCTCATTGTGGTCTTGATTTGCATTTCTCTAATATGAGTGATGTTGAGCATCTTTCATGTGTTTGTTAGCCATCTGTATGTCTTCTTTGGAGAAATGTCTATTTAGTTCTTTGGCCCATTTTTTGATTGGGTCGTTTATTTTTCTGGAATTGAGCTGCATGAGTTGCTTGTATATTTTTGAGATTAGTTGTTTGTCAGTTGCTTCATTTGCTATTATTTTCTCCCATTCCAAAGGCTGTCTTTTCACCTTGCTTATATTTTCCTTTGTTGTGCAGAAGCTTTTAATTTTAATTAGATCCCATTAGTTTATTTTTGCTTTTATTTCCAGAATTCTGGGGGGTGGATCATAGAGGATCCAACCAGTAACGCTGAAGAAGCTGAAGTTGAACGGTTTTATGAAGACCTATGAGACCTTTTAGAACTAACACCCAAAAAAGATGTCCTTTTCATTATAGGGGACAAGAATGCAAAAGTAGGAAGTCAAGAAACACCTGGAGTAACAGGCAAATATGGCCTTGGAATACAGAATGAAGCAGGGCAAAACCTAATAAGAGTTTTGCCAAGAAAAAGCACTGTTCATAGAAAACACCCTCTTCCAACAACACAAGAGAAGACTCTACACATGGGCATCACCAGATGGTCAACACCAAAATCAGACTGATTATATTCTTTGCAGCTAAAGAGAGAGAAGCTCTATACAGTCAACAAAAACAAGACCAGGAGCTGACTGTGGCTCAGATCATAAACTCCTTATTGCCAAATTCAGACTTAAATTGAAGAAAGTAGGGAAAACCACTAGACCATTCAGGTATGACCTAAATCAAATCCCTTATGATTATACAGTGGAAATGAGAAATAGATTTAAGGGACAAGATCTGATAGAGAGAGTTCCTGATGAACTATGGACGGAGGTTTGTGACATTGTACAAGAGACAGGGATCTAGACCATCACCATGGAAAAGAAATGCAAAAAAGGAAAATGGCTGTCTGAGGAGGCCTTACAAATAGCTGTGAAAAGAAGAGAAGTGAAAAGCCAAGGGAAAAAGGAGATATAAGCATCTGAATGCAGAGTTCCAAAGAATAGCAAGAAGAGAAAAGAGAGCCTTCTTCAGAGATCAATGCAAAGAAATAGAGGAAAAGAACAGAATGTGAAAGACTAGAGATCTCTTCAAGAAAATTAGAGATACCAAGGGAACATTTCATGCAAAGATGGGCTCGATAAAGGACAGAAATGGGATGGACCTAACAGAAGCAGAAGATATTAAGAAGAGGTGGCAAGAATACACAGAAGAACTGTACAAAAAAGATCTTCACGACCAAAATAATCACAATAGTATGATCACTACCCTAGAGCCAGACATCCTGGAATGTGAAGTCAAGTGGGCCTTAGAAAGCATCACGATGAACAAAGCTAGTGGAGGTGATGGAATTCCAGTTGAGCTATTTCAAATCCTGAAAGATGATGCTGTGAAAGTTCTGCACTCAATATGCCAGCACATTTGGAAAACTCAGCAGTGGCCACAGGACTGGAAAAGGTCAGTTTTCATTCCAATCCCAAAGACAGGCAATGCCAAAGAATGCTGAAACTACTGCACTATTGCACTCATCTCCCCCACTAGTAAAGTAATGCTCAAATTTCTCCAAGCCAGGTTTCAGCAATACGTGAACCGTGAACTTCCAGGTGTTCAAGCTGGTTTTAGAAAAGGCAGAGGAACCAGAGATCAAATTGCCAACATCTGCTGGATCATGGAAAAAGCAAGAGAGTTCCAGAAAAACATCTATTTCTGCTTTATTAACTATCTCAAATAGTTTGACTGTGTGGATCACAATAAACTGTGGAAAATTCTGAAAGAGATGGGAATACCAGACCACCTGACCTACCTGTTGAGAAACCTATATGCAGGTCAGGAAGCAACAGGTAGAACTGGACATGGAACAGTAGACTGGTTCCAAATAGGAAAAGGAGTATGTCAAGGCTGTATATTGTCACCCTGCTTATTTAACTTATATGCAGAGTACATCATGAAAAATGCTGGGCTGGAAGAAGCACAAGCTGGAATCAAGATTGCTGGAAGAAATATCAATCACCTCAGATATGCAGATGACACCACCTTTATGGGAGAGTGAAGAGGAACTAAAAGATTCTTGATGAAAGTGAAACTGAAGAGTGAAAAAGTTGGCCTAAAGCTCAACATTCAGAAAACAAAGATCATGGCATCTGATCCCATCACTGCATGGGAAATAGATGGGGAAACAGTGGAAACAGTGTCAGACTTTATATTTTTTGGCTCCAAAATCACTGCAGATGGTGACTGCAGCCATAAAATTAAAAGATGCTTACTCCTTGGAAGAAAAGTTATGACCAACCTAGATAGCATATTCAAAAGCAGAGACATTATTTTGCCAACAAAGGTTTGTCTAGTGAAGGCTATGGTTTTTCCAGTGGTCATGTACTGATGTGAGAGTTGGACTGTGAAGAAAGCTGAGCGCTGAAGAATTGATGCTTTTGAACTGTGGTGCTGGAGAAGACTCTTGAGAGTCCCTTGGACTACAAGGACATCCAACCAGTCCATTCTGAAGGAGATCAGCCCTGGGATTTCTTTGGAGGGAATGATGCTAAAGTTGAAACTCCAGTACTTTGACCACCTCATGCGAAGAGTTGACTCATTGGAAAAGACTCTGATGCTGGGAGGGATTGGGGGAAGGAGGAGAAGGGGACGACAGAGGATGAGATGGCTGGATGGCATCACTGGCTCAATGGACGCGTGTCTGAGTGAACTCCGGGAATTGGTGATGGACAGGGAGGCCTGGTGTGCTGCGATTCATGGAGTTGCAAAGAGTCGGACACGACTGAGCGACTGAACCACTGAACTGAACTGAACTGAATATTATATATATATATATATATATATATATATATATATATATATATAATAACCTTAAATGTGTATAGAGGATAAAACATGTTTGATTTGTCCATATCCAAGATCTTCACGAACCAGATAATCATGATGATGTGATCACTAATCTAGAACCAGACATCTTGGAATGTGAAGTCAAGTGGGCCTTAGAAGGCATCAGTACGAACAAAGCTAGTGGAGGTGATGGAATTCCAGTTGAGCTATTTCAAATCCTGAAAGATGATGCTGTGAAAGTTCTGCACTCAATATGCCAGCACATTTGGAAAACTCAGCAGTGGCCACAGGACTGGAAAAGGTCAGTTTTCATTCCAATCCCAAAGAAAGGCAATGCCAAAGAATGCTCAAACTACCGCACAATTGCACTCATCTCACACACTAGTAAAATAATGCTCAAAATTCTCCAAGCCAGGCTTCAGCAATACGTCAACCGTGAGCTCCCTGATTTCAGGCTGGTTTTAGAAAAGGCAGAGGAACCAGAGATCAAATTGCCAACATCTGCTGGATCATGGAAAAAGCAAGAGAGTTCCAGAAAAACATCTATTTTTGCTTTATTGACTATGCCAAAGCCTTTGACTGTGTGGATCACAATAAACTGTGGAAAATTCTGAAAGAGATGGGAATACCAGACCACCTGACCTGCCTGTTGAGAAACTTATATGCAGGTCATGAAGCAACAGTTAGAACTGAACATGGAACAACAGACTGGTTCCAAATAGGAAAAGGAGTGCCTCAAGGCTGTATATTGTCACCCTGCTTATTTAACTCATATGCAGTGTACATCATGAGAAACGCTGGACTGGAAGAAACACAAGCTGGAATCAAGATTGCCGGGAGAAATGTCAATCACCTCAGATATGCAGATGACACCACCCTTAAGGCAGAAAGCGAAGAGGAACTAAAAAGCCTCTTGATGAAAGTGAAAGTGAAGAGTGAAAAAGTTGGCCTAAAGCTCAACATTCAGAAAACGAAGATCATGGCATCTGGTCCTATCACTGCATGGGAAATAGATGGGGAAACAGTGGAAACAGTGTCAGACTTTATTTTTGGGGGCTCCAGAATCACTGCAGATGATGACTGCAGCCATGAAATTAAAAGACGCTTACTCTTTGGAAGAAAAGTTATGACCAACCTAGATAGCATATTCAAAAGTAGAGGCATTACTTTGCCAACTAAGGTCCGTCTAGTCAAGGCTATGGTTTTTTCATTGGTCATATATGGATGTGAGATTTGGACTGTGAAGAAGGTTGAGTGCCAAAGAATTGATTCTTTTGAACTGTGGTGTTGGAGAAGACTCTTGAGAGTCCCTCGGACTGCAAGGACATCCAACCAGTCCATTCTGATGGAGATCAGGCCTGGGATTTCTTTGAAAGGAATGATGCTAAAGCTGAAACTCCAGTACTTTGGCCACCTCATGCGAAGAGTTGACTCATTGGAAAAAACTCTGATGCTGGGAGAGATTAGGGGCAGGTTGAGAAGGGGACGACCGAGAATGAGATGGCTGGATGGCATCATGGACTCGATGGACATGAGTCTGAGTGAACTCCGGGAAATGGTGATGGACAAGGAGGCCTGGCGTGCTGTGATTCATGGCGTCGCAAAGAGTTGTACACAACTGAGCGACTGAACCAAACTGAACTGAACTGATGAAGTAACTATTTAGAGAACACATCCTTCAGCTCATCATCTGCCACAAAGAGTAAGAAACAGTATTCATTCAATATTATCACTAAGACACTCATCCTTTACAATATATACAGAGTGACTTTAATATAAATGGCTGTTTTTAATGATTATTTAAATGTCTTGATTTTATGTAAACTTCTCCTGTGTACTTTCAGATGTTCAGAATATTGATTATTTAAAAATGCGGACCTTTTTTATTATTCTCTGGTTTCTGTTATTTCTCCTAGCCAGATATTTGACAGAAAAAATTCCCTCAGATTGGCGTATTCTTCCCAGTTCAAAAATGTTCCAGTGACATTTTAGGCTAATTTTATTTTTAGCAGTCAAAAATTGTCCTTTTCACTGAACAAGTTTTATTGCTATAGAAGATTCACATGGGGTGTCAAGAATAAGAAAACATGTCAGACATTTTGTACTTTTTCTGTCAATTGGTCATTCATTTACTCAGTCATTCACAAGGTTAGTTCATTCTTTAAGAGGCAGTAGAGTCATAGTGTACATTTTTCATATATTTAAATGAACTAATTACTGAGAGAACAGCCACAGAATCTAAAACTTAGCCTGGTGTAATGGCAAATGTGGAAGCAGAACATGACAGTTCTTTCTTTAAAACTTTCTAGGGTTCTTGATGTGAAGACCCAAAATGCATTGGAGCTCTTTGTGGGAAAAATTTAAAAAAAAACACACAAAAACAGAAGTTTCCCCTGCTGCAAAGGCAGGTGATTTGTTGCTTTACTCTACTTGTGTATTGCCATTTGTGGGAACTCTCAACTATGACTATAAGACTATAATTTTCAACCTGATTAGAATATTCATGAAAGGAACTCTGCTATTCAAAGTGCAGAAAATAAAGAAAAAAGATCGGCCAGAAAACATAAATAACACTTTTATTTCTGTCTAAATTCTTAAGAATAATAGATTTCCCTGTAGAAGCTGTTGAAAAATAATATCTTCTTGACATTAGGGTTAATGCTCTTGTCATGCTGATAATCATGTCATAGAGGCCATTTTCCCCACAGGGCAGGGCTTGAATTCTAATTCTTCCACGGAGGCTAGCCGGGCTCTGACATCCCTGAACCTGCATGGCTTAGGGGCAGGAGGAGGGAGCTAAGCTCACAGAAGCAGCCTAGATTTTAACTGTCTTCTGGTGCGTCATTTGCTTGCTTTTCCACTTCTTTCCTATAGTATCTTTCCATCACAGTATTATGATGGAAATTACTGCATCAACATACTCTTCATGTTCATTTTGGGTTGCACTGGGTCTTTGTTGCCATGCAGGCTTCTTCTAGTTGCACTGAGTTTGGGCTACTCTGTTGCAGTGCACTGAGTCAAGTGAAGGACTTTACTCTCATGCAAAATATAAGGATAACTAAAAACCCAATAATCAGGATTAATAATATTTAAAGCCACGAATTAAAAATAAAAATGAAATAAATCCATGAAAAACCAAATATCCAAATTTTAAATAAAGACAGGTGTGTTTGTCTTATGACCCAATGTTACTGTTGAAGCAGAGCAGTTGTGTCCAGTCAATCCCCTGATCCTGAGTGTGTAAGGCTGTTGTCTCCTCTTTCAGCACATATTTATGATGTTTGACAGTGGTATGCAAACATATTTGGCAACTCAGAGATGTAACTCTTTCTGTCATCTATCTGTACACACACACATACACACACACACGCTCATATATACAGAATATCTATAACATCTATGTGTGAATAAACATATAAAAGTTTGTATTAACTTTCTCTACTTATTCAAAATACAGAAGGATATTTAGGTAAGTGTACATAGAGACACATTTTTTTTCTATCGTCAGTTTGGCTTGGCAGGGCCCTGTGTCTAAGTAATTGGCAGAGCTTGAATTTAAACTCAGGTGGTCTGGCATCAGATGGTTCATTTTAATCTAGAGACTCGCTACTAATGAGAAATATGTAGTTTGCATAAAAGCACAGATTTTATTCCAATGTCACTTAATATTCAAGTCAAAAAACTGGGGAACCGGTTAATATTTGCAGACTACTGAGAATCCAAAATTATTTTGCTGTTGTTTGTTGCTTGGATATCCTATCTTGAAATGAGGCAGCTTGTGTAGTATTCCCTCTCTTTGGACTAGTATTACCTCTCCAAATTCATTTTCACTAATGAAAATTTTGTTTGAAGAAAACAAAACACAGAATTTAAAATATTTATTTTAAATTAAAGAATTTAATATACTGTGGGCAATGGAAAATTCTGAGAGATGGGAATACCAGACCACCTGACCTGCCTTTTGAGAAATCTGTATGCAGGTCAGGAAGCAACAGTTAGAACTGGACATGGAACAACAGACTGGTTCCAAATAGGAAAAGGAGTGCGTCAAGGCTGTATATTGTCACCCTGCTTATTTAACTTCTATGCAGAGTACATCATGAGAAACGCTGGACTGGAAGAAACACAAGCTGGAATCAAGATTGCCGGGAGAAATATCAATAACCTCAGATATGCAGATAACACCACTTTTATGGCAGAAAGTGAAGAGGAACTAAAAAGCTTCTTGATGAGAGTGAAAGTGGAGAGTGAAAAAGTTGGCCTAAAGCTCAACATTCAGAAAACGAAGATCATGGCATCCGGTCCCATCACTTCATGGGAAATAGATGGGGAAACAGTGGAAAGAGTGTCAGACTTTATTTTGGGTTCCAAAATCATTGCAGATGGTGACTGCAGCCATGAAATTAAAAGATGCTTACTCCTTGGAAGAAAAGTTATGACCAACCTAGATAGCATATTCAAAAGCAGAGGCATTACTTTGCTGACTAAGGTCCGTCTAGTCAAGGCTATGGTTTTTCCTGTGGTCATGTATGGATGTGAGAGTTGGACTTTGAAGAAGGCTGGACGCCGAAGAATTGATGCTTTTGAACTGTGATGTTGAAGAAGACTCTTGAGAGTCCCTTGGACTGAAAGGAGATCCAACCAGTCCATTCTGAAAGAGATCAGCTAGGGGATTTCTTTGGAAGGAATGATGCTAAAGCTGAAACTCCAGTACTTTGGCCACCTCATGCGAAGAGTTGACTCATTGGAAAAAACTCTGATTCTGGGAGGGATTGAGGGCAGGAGGAGAAGGGGACGACAGAGGATGGGATGGCTGGATGGCATCACTGACTCAATGGACGTGAGTCTGAGTGAACTCCGGGAGTTGGTAATGGACAGGGAGGCCTGGTGTGCTGTGATTCATGGGGTCACAGAGTCGGACACGACTGAGCGACTGAACTGAACTGAACTGAACTGGGCAAGAATCCCTTAGAAGAAATGGAGTAGCCATCATAGTAAACAAAAGAATCCAAAGGCAGTACTTGGATGCAGTCTCAAAACCCACAGAATGATCTGTTTGTTTCCAAAGCAAACCATTCAATATCACAGAAATCCAAGTCTATTCTCTGACCAGTAATACTGAAAAAATTGAAGTTGAACAGTTCCACGAAGACCGACAAGACCTTTTAGAACTAACACCCCAGAAGATGTCCTTTTCATTATAGGGATTGGAAGAAAAAGTAGGAAGTCAAGAAACTCCCGGAGTAACAGGCAAATTTGGCCTTCGAGTATAGAATGAAGCAGGGAAAAAGCTAATAGAGTTTTGCCAAGAAAATGCACTGGTTATAGTAAACACCCTCTTCCAACAACACCAGAGAAGACTCTAAACATGGACATCACCAAATGGTCAACACCAAGTCAAACTGATTGTATTCTTTGCAGCAAAAGGTGGAGAAGCTCTACAAAGATAGCAAAAACAGACTGGGAGCTGACTGTGGCTCAGACCATGAACTCCTTATTGCCAAATTCAGACTTAAATTGAAGAAACTAGGGAAAACCACTAGACTGCTCAGGTATGACCTAAATGAAATCCCTTATGACTATACAATCGAAGTTAGAAATAGGTTTAAAGGACTAGATCTGATAGACAGAGTGCCTGATGAACTATGGATGGAATACAGGAGACACTGTACAGGAGACAGGGATCAAGACCATTCCCAAGAAAAATAAATGCAAAGAAGAAAAGTGGCTGTCTGAGGAGGCCTTATAAATAGCTGTGAAAAGAAGACAAGTGAAAAGCCAAAGAAAAAAGGAAAGATATACCAATGAATGTAGAGTTCAAAAAAATAGCAAGGAGAGATAAGAAAGACTTCCTCAGTGATCAATGCAAAAAAAAAATAGAGGGAAAAAGAGAATGGGAAAGACTAGAGACCTCTTCAAGATAATTAGAGATACCAAGGGAACATTTCATGCAAAGATGGGCTCAATAAAGGACAGATATGATATGGACCTAAGAGAAGCAGAAGATATTAAGAAGAGGTGGCAACAATACACAGAAACTATACAAAAAACTTCACTACCTAGATAATCACGATGGTGTGATCACTCACCTAGAGGCAGACATCCTGGAATGTGAAGTCAAGTGGGCCTTAGGAAGCATCACTACAAACAAAGCTAGTGGAGGTGATGGAATTCCAGTTGAGCTATTTCAAATCCTGAAAGATGATGCTGAGAAAGTGCTACACTCAGTATGCCAGCAAATTTGGAAAACTCAGCAGTGGCCACAGGACTGGAAAATGTCAGTTTTCATTCCAATCTCAAAGAAAGGTAATGCCAAAGAATGCTCAAACTACTGCACATTTGCACTCATCTCACACACTAGTAAAGTAATGCTTAAAATTCTCCAGGCCAAGCTTCAAGAATATGTGAATTGTGAACTCTCAGATGTTCAATCTGGTTTTGGAAAAGGTAGAAGAACCAGAGATTAAATTGCCAACATCACCTGGATCATCAAAAAAAGCAAGTGGGTTCCAGAAAAACATCTATTTCTGCTTTATTGAATATGCCAAAGCCTTTGACTGTGTAGATCACAATAAACTATGCAAAATTCTGAAAGAGATGGGAATACCAGACCACCTGACATGCCTCTTGAGAAATCTGTATGCAGGTCAGGAAGCAACAGTTAGAACTGGACATGGAACAACAGACTGGTTCCAAATAGGAAAAGGAGTATGTCAAGGCTGTATATTGTCACCCTGCTTATTTAACTTCTATGCAGAGTACATCATGAGAAACGCTGGACTGGAAGAAACACAAGCTGGAATCAAGATTGCTGGGAGAAACATCAATAACCTCAGATATGCCGATGACACCACCCTTCTGGCAGAAAGTGAAGAAGAACTAAAGAGCCTCTTGATGAATGTGAAAGAGGAGAGTGAAAAAGTTGGCTTAAAGCTCAACATTCAGAAAATGAAGGTCATGGCATCTGGTCCCATCACTTCATGGGAAATAGATGGGGAAACAGTGGAAACAGTGACAGACTGTATTTTGGGGGGCTCCAGAATCACTGCAGATGGTGATTGCAGCCATGAAATTAAAAGATGTGTGCTCCTTGGAAGAAAAATTATGACCAACCTAGATAGCATATTCAAAAGCAGAGACATTACTTTGCTAGCAAAGGGCTGTCTAGTTAAGGCTATGGTTTTTCCAGTGGTCATGTATGGACGTTAGAGTTGGACTATGAAGAAAGCTGGGTGTCAAAGGATTGATGCTTTTGAACTGTGATGTTGGAGAAGACTCTTGAGAGTCCCTTGGACTGCAAGGAGATCCAACCAGTGCATTTTAAAGGAAATCAGTCTGGAATGTTCATTGGAAGGACTGATGCTGAAGCTGAAACTCCAATACTTTGGCTACCTTATGTGAAGAACTGGCTTATTTGAAGAGACCCTGATGCTGGGAACATTGAAGGCGGGAGAAGGGGGCTACAGAGAATGATGTGGTTGGATGGCTTTTCCGACTCAATGGACATGAGTTTGAGTAGATTCCGGGAGTGGTGGTGAAGAGTGAAGCCCTGCGGGCTGTAGTCCATTGCGTCGCAGAGTCGGACACGACTGAGCGATGGAACTGAACTGAACTGGAATATTGATTTCTAATATTAAAGCTATCTTCTGAAGTTTTAAATGCTTAATTCCTTAAGTCAATAATATTCAACTTGAAATAGTATAGTAACCATACCACTGTATCGATAGCAGTTTCTCAAAAAAACACAGATCTATGTAATATATGAAATGTACTGATTAGTGTTCATTTTAAGAAATGTCTTAAAACAATTGTTAGAAAAGAATACATACTAGTAATGTTCACCTGAAGTTCCTAATTTACATCGATTGGACTCCTTATAGCCTCATTTCTAAAATAAAGAGTGGTTTGAAAATCTGTTTATTCTAAAATTGTTATACAATTTGGAGTTATTTTTATTCATGGCAGTGTTTCCTTTTTTTCTTACTTTAGATTAATTAGTGAAGGTTTACTATATTTTCAGTGACTCATAGATCTGTTTTATGGTTAGCATATTTAAAAGTAAATACTGATTTTTTTTTTTCTTTTCTAATTTTAATGTATTTTTTAATAAGTCCTTACCAGGACCTTTGTATCTGCCCAAAACTGAGCACATATTTACCTATGAGAAATATTTAATTTTCATTTTCTATTGATTGGATTGAACATTTGATAGTGTATGGACTCCAAATTATATTCTGGACTGTGGGATTCTGAGACTTTTTGTTTCTTTTGGCATCTTATTTTAAGCTGAGGACATTTTTACATTAATTTAAAGGTGATGGGGTGGGGATAATTTTCTTTAACTCTTGCCCAATCCTCTACATTTGGAAAGTAGTGTGGAGAGCTGAAATTCAGGCATCGTTACTATGAAAACATTACTGATGTGAATTTGGGTTGGGCTTTAACTTAGTTTCATTCTCTTCTGCAGAATACTTTAGGGAAGCTGCATCTCCTTCCATTTAATTAGTTGGGAGCTACACTTGCATTTTTGTCAATAACAATTTTATATCCAAAAAAAAAAAAAATTTAAAAAGCAAGAATATTACACCTCTCTTTCAGGATGGTGGGAAGTTTCCCCCTATTTCTTTACCTAGGTCGTTTTTGAAAGGGAAAGTGAAAGTGAAGTCGCTCAGTCATGTCCAACTTTTTGCAACCCCCTGGACTGTAGACTACCAGGCTTCTCCATTCATGGCATTTTCCAGGCAAGAATACTGGAGTGGGGTGCCATTTCCTTCTCCAGGAGATCTTTGCGACCCGGGGTTTGAATCTGGGTCGCCTGCATTGTAAGCAGATGCTTTACCGTCTGAGCCACCAGGGAAGACAATAATTTGTGAGAGGAACCAGTGTTTAGAATTAACCTTATTTATGCAAGGCGCATACAGGCCACTTTATCAAATTATGATTTGCAAATGACTTTTCCTGATAAATCTCTCTCTAGTTCTGGTTGTAGGAAATGGTTGCGTTTGTATGAAATTGATGGAATGACTAAAATATGCAGTCTTTCCCTTTCTTCTCATTTTTCTACATTTACATGCACTGCTTCACTCTCTGGCAAAATACCAGGCTATTTTCAGACATTTCAGTCTCCTTTGTTGCACCCTTTTTTCTCCTTTGCTTTGGGCAGAAAGAAAAGTTTCCAAAATAAGCTTATGAACCAAGGTTTTTCCAGGTGCTGTGTAATCAGCTGACCTGTTTCAGAGGCAGCCTTTTTTCTCTTCACAGTTTTTGCCTCACACATGGATACATTTTCATACAGAGATATCTGTATGCAATGCCCAAGTAGTTATTTTCATTTTCTGATTTACAAAAGGTACATATTTGTGGGTTTTTTAAGCTACTTCCTTTTTCAACTTCTCTTGTGCTATGTCTCCCTTAGGTTAGCTGCTTGTATTTTTCTGAATGTGGTCCGTGACCCTTTTCCACTTCTGTGATTTTATTTGTACCAGTTTCTCCTCCTAAATATGAGATTCTTTGGGCATGCTTACCACAATATCCATTAATCATTTTCCCAATCCATTTTTCATGACTAGATTCAGATGACTCTGAGACATTTACCAGGAGACACGTCCTTTTCCTTCTCTGGACTCGCTGGCAAGTTGCTGGCATTCTCCATATTCAGTAGAACATACATTCTTTCTGCACAGTCTCTATCTTTACAGGGTATCACCTAAGAGCAGCTAACCATGCCATTTCTGTATCTGTTATAGTAGGAAACTCTGGTGTCATTTCATGATACAACTTGTCGATACCGGAAATAAAGATTATATAACCTGTTAACCAAATGTCAAAGAAGACTGAATCTCCAGGCATTCTAGTTCAGATGGTCAGTGAAGACAATTTCTTCCTATACCTGGGACTTGAAATCTGGTTACCTTTGTGTAGCACACATATACGAGTTTCTGCAAATTTGAAAAACGACTCTTCCATTTTCTAGGTGTTGTGCTCAGTTGTGACTCTTTTGTGATCCCGTGGACTGTAGTCCTCCAGGCTTCTCTGGCCATGGGATTTTATAGGCAAGAATGCTGGAGTGGGTTGCCATTTTCTCCTCCAGGGAATCTTCCCAACCCATGGATCAAACCCCTGTCTCCAGCGTCTCCTGCATTAGCAAAGGGATTCTTTACCTATGTTTCAAATAGCTCTTTTTGAGAGGCACATGTTTACTATTTTTAGAGAGTATATAAGACATTGTGTTTGCCAAGTTTACACAAATTCTGTTATGTAAAATATCATTGAATAAACACAAAGATTTCTAAGGGTTAAAGAACAGACTATATATACTACCTGTTCTTACTGAATATACTAAATTTAGGTTCTATTTAAAATTCTCACTTTATATCTGGACCTTCTTTTGCAAATGGAATACTAATATTGTGAATAAGCACTCATCTCAAATGCTTAACAGTAAGAAAATTTTCTGACTTACTTACTTACATTCCATAGAGTGTAAAATTTCACCAAAATTGCTTAGAAAGATGATTTTTGAACAAAGTATTCAAGAAGGATTTTTAGATAGTGGAGACAGGGATCAAAACCATTCCCATGGAAATGAAATGCAAAAAAGCAAAATGGCTGTCTGGGGAGGCCTTACAAATAGCTCTGAAAAGAAGAGAAGTGAAAAGCAAAAAAAAAAAAAAAAAAAAAAGATATAAGCATCTGAATGCAGAGTTCCAAAGAATAGCAAGAAAAGAAACACTTCATCAGTGATCAATGCAAATAAATAGAGGAAAACAACAAAATGGGAAGGACTAGAGATCTCTTCAAGAAAATTAGAGATATCAAGGGAATATTTCATGCAAAGATGAGCTCAATAAAGGACAGAAATGGGATGGACCTAACAGAAGCAGAAGATATTAAGAAGAGGTGGCAACAATACACAGAAGAACTGTACAAAAATCATCTTCACAACCAAGATAATCACGATGGTGTGATCACTCACCTAGAGCCAGACATCCTGGAATGTGAAGTCAAGTGGGCCTTAGAAAGCATCACTACGAACAAAGCTAGTGGAGGTGATGCAATTCCAGTTGAGCTAATTTAAATCCTGAGAGATGATGCTGTGAAAGTGCTGCACTCAATGTTGCAGCAAATTTGGAAAACTCAGCAGTGGCCACAGGACTGGAAAAGGTCCATTTTCATTCCAATCCCAAAGAAAGGCAATGCCAAAAAATGCTCAGACTACTGCACATTTGCATTCATCTCACATGCTAGTAAAGTAATGCTAAAAATTCTCCAAGCAAGGCTTCAGCAATATGTGAACAGTGAACTTCCTGATGTTCAAGCTGGTTTTAGAAAAGGCAGAGGAATCAGAGAGCAAATTGCCAACATCCGCTGGGTCATCGAAAAAGCAAGACAGTTCCAGAAAAACATCTATTTCTGCTTAATGGACTATGCCAAAGCCTTTGACTGTGTGGATCACAATAAACTGTGGAAAATTCTGAGAGAGATGGGAATACCAGAGCATTTGACCTGCCTCTTGAGAAACCTATATGCAGGTCAGGAAGCAACAGTTAGAACTGGACATGGAACAACAGACTGGTTTCAAATAGGAAAAGGAGTATGTCAAGGCTGTATATTGTCACCCTGCTTATTTAACTTATATGCAGAGTACATCATGAGGAACGCTGGGCTGGAAGAAGTGCAAGCTGGAATCCAGCTTGCTGGGAGAAATATCAATAACCTCAGATATGCAGCTGACATCACCCTTATGGCAGAAAGTGAAGAAGAACTAAAAAGTCTCTTGAAAGTGAAGGAGGAGAGTGAAAAAGTTGGCTTAAAGCTCAACATTCAGAAAACGAAGATCATGGCATCTGGTCCCATCACTTCATGGGAAATAGATGGGGAAACAGTGGAAACAGTGTCAGACTTTATTTTTTGGGGCTCCAAAATCACTTCAGATGGTGATTTCAGCCATGAAATTAAAAGACACTCCTTGGGAAGAAAGTTATGACCAACCTAGATAGCATATTCAAAAGCAGAGACATTACTTTGCCAACAAAGGTCCGTCTAGTCAAGGCTATGGTTTTTCCCGTAGTCATGTATGGATGTGAGAGTTGGACTGTGAAGAAAGCTCAGCACCGAAGAATTAATGCTTTTGAACTGTGGTGCTGGAGAAGACTCTTGAGAGTCCCTTGGACTGCAAGGAGATCCAACCAGTCCATTCTAAAGGAGATCAGTCGGGTGTTCTTTGGAAGGAATGATGCTAAAGCTGAAACTCCAGTACTTTGGCTACCTCTTGTGAAGAACTGACTCATTGGAAACGACTCTGATGCTGGGAGGGATTGGAGGCACGAGGAGAAGGGGATGATAGAGGATGAGATGGCTGGATGGCATCACCGACTTGATGGACGTGAGTTTGGGTGAACTCTGGGATTTGGTTGATGGACAGGAAGGCCTGGCGTGCTGCAATTCGTGGGGTCGCAACGAGTCAGACACGACTGAGTGACTGAACTGAACTAAATAAGTCAATCTTCAGAATTGAACTGCGCTGCTTCAAAAGAATCTGTTAAAACCATGTAAAACTTTATGAAAAATATGACGAATTCATAAAGCCAATATTACTTGTGGAATGGCCAATGCATATAGCTGAGTAGGCACCACCTAAAAGAAAACTTTTAGTTAAAATAATTACAATATAAAATGTGAACATCTGTTAATGAATAGCTAGGCATATAGGATATTTTTAAGCTGAGTTCACCCATATGGAAAATACATTTATTGAATTTAAACAGTGTATAACATCCTTAGAACGTAAGAGGCAAATAGGCTGTGCTGAGTTCATTTACTAAACTAAGTGCCGAACACAGTTCTAGGCCCAGAGAATACAGATGTGATAAGTTCATTTCTTTTACTTCACGGATTTCTAATGATCATTGCACATGTGGTCTATTGATCTACTGAGAGTCATGCATTGCAACATGAAGAGAGGTAAATGCTTAACACTGCCAGAAAACAAAATATAAGATATATCTGAAAAAGGGCCTTAATTTTAAAAAAATAATGTGGCATTCAAGAAGCTTTCTATCAACAATACAATATTTCTGGACAAGTATAATTAGGCTGTGATTAAAAGTGTTCATTTGTGCTTCTCTTTATTTCCTTGAGTCATGAAGTTTCCTTATGCTCAGATACCCAAGTAATAGATCATTAACTGTAACTACCCATGTTTGTTCCTTTTCAGTGCAATTCTATTTTAAGCATGACAGAGAATCAAATGGCCCATTACCAAAGGGTAAAAATTAGTGCAGATGAAGGATTTTAGGACAGTATGAAGAGCTACATTGCATCATAACGATTTCTGCTAAATATTTAGACATAGAGATGGATGGGGAAATATTTCATGATTTTTCCCTAAAGAAATGAAACATTTATCACTTCCACATCTTGTTAGGAATGTGCTTTTAGTCAGAAATAATTCTTTACAAGCTGAAATGAATATTTACTTAGGGCAATGAGTAGATTTGAGTTTGTATTAATAAATACATAAATAAATAAACATGGCAACCCAGCTCTCAACCTTTGTCAGTTGGTTGGAATCTGCTAAAAATAGTTGCTTCCTGGGTAGCTTTAACAGTAAAGAATCTGCCTGCAATGTGGGAGACCTGGTTTCAATCCCTGGGCCAGAAATATCACTGGTGAAGGGCATGGGAACCAACTCTGGTATTCTTGCCTGGAGAATTCCATGGACAGAGGAGCCTTGCAGGCCACAGTCCATGGGGTCTCAAAGAACTGGACTTGACTGAGCAACTAACACTTCACTTTACTGTTAATGTAAAATCTGCTGTAAAGTGTCTCTAATGAACATAGCTCACAGACCACATACACAGCATCTTAGGAGTTTCAGCATCTTCAAATGTCTCCATTTGGCACAGCTCCCTTCTTCATAAAGAATTCAGATTTGGTACCAAACCAGCAAGTTTAGAACCTAAATTAGACCTAACACAGCCAGAGGCTCTCTCTGTGTGTGTCTCTCTCTGTCTCTGTCTCTGTCTCTTTCTCTCTCTCTATATATATATATACACACATATATATACACACACTGTACAGAAAAGTGAACAATGGGATAGAGGATGTGCTTTGAAATTTTATAAAGCATTGACTCAATATCAGTAAACTACTAGGAAAAAGAAAATCTTTATAATGTTTGCTCCTTAACTAAATGGGGAAATATGTTCTATAGATCCATGAATTGTTATTTTGTTCCTTTTTATCTTCATGTTTAGTGAAGTACTCTAGTTCTTCTGCACACAAATACATGTTGTTGACTGATTAATAATTAGAGAAAATCATAAAGTCAGAAAACACAAACTTTTTGCTATAGATCTAGAATATTGAAAGTTGAAATAAATATGAGGTTGGGAGAGACATTATGAGTGTAACCAGTAAAATCAGCCTGAATTAAAAAAAATTGCCATTCAATTGTCTGATGGTCAGATTCTCAAAACACTTCTGTTAAATATTTACAAAACCAATACTTCATTGCATAATATACCTGTGTTCACTTGGAATTAAGCACATGTACATTGGGGTAAATGGCACTGCATTCCAGTTTCTACCAGTAGCTGTGGTAACATGGTATTGGAAAATGTTGTTGCTGTCTTTCAAGACAACAGTTTCAAAGAAATTTGGGAATATATTTCAAATTTACAAGCATTTTTCTTGCTAATCTGATAGAGAAGAAAAATGTCTAAATTAATCTGAATCATTTTTGCTTTAATAGTGTGTAGCCTGTGAGATAATTACTCATTCACATATTCAAAATAAAAATACATAACACTAGGAAAAATACTTTTTGAGAATTAGAGATAAAATTTAGAGAATTATTAGATTAGAGAGAATTAGAATTAGGATTTTTCTTTAAAAAGGAATACATGGAAACTTTATTGGGAACATATTATTCTCCAGTAATGATTTAACTGAAGAGTTTTAATATAAAGCTTTATGTATTTTAAAATAACTCTTGAATTTTTTCTTTCCAATATACAAACCAGTCAGCAGTAAGCTTAAATCTTAATCTAAGAAAATTGAGTCCACAAATAGAAATTTTTTCAAAACAATGTTGGGTATTTAAAAAGCGGTTGAATTTTCAAAGTATCTTTGAGTGTGTAATCTCATTTCATATTCCCATAAACTATATAAGATTTTGAATTTCCATTACGCAAATGAGAAATCTAAGTGCCCTAGAAAATCTAAGGCTCATACTTTTTTTTTACATAGTCAGTGAGAAATAGAGCCAGAATTTGGATTTAACTCACCTGATTGGTTATCCAGTGCACTTTGAGTGACCTCATATTGCTTTGACATTAGCCATGCATATATTCAGAAACTAATATTAATAAGTTTATAGTTTGATTAGTTGAATAATTTTCATTATTTTATTTAAAACTATATATGAATTATAGACTTTGAAAAACAGAGAAGCAAAATGAAGTTGGTAAAATTCTCCAGTTACATCACACCACATAGCAAGAAATATCATGTTAACACCTAGGTGAATTTTTTCACAGACTTGATAACACACACACACACACACACACACACACACACACACATATACATTTAAATAAACAGAATCAAAATTCATATACTGCTTTATAATCTGCTTATTTTTCTACTTAGTAACATATCACACCTCTTTTCCATATCACATATCCCACAGAGTATTTATAAATGCTTTCCCCTATTATTTTTTCCTCATTGTGTTTAAGAATATCATACAAAAAAAATCATTTCCATCCTGTGGCAAGACGTAATCTATATAAATAACCCTCTCCATTGCCTAAATAAAAACTAGAACCACAGAAGCCCTTTCATTTTCACTTCTTGCTGAGTTTTCCAGGAGCTTCAAAATGAACCTACAGTTTAATTGTTTCTCACAGAAGGTAGGAAGATGTGATCAAGAAGGGACATTTCAGAAGGCAAAGTCAGTAACATTTAATGAAGCTCATTCCTCAATCAGATGTGATAAATGACAGGTTTATTTGTCTGAATACTAAGTTATTCCTCTGATAATTTGTATGGATACTTTCAGGAAAGTGTACATGTACAGAGATTTTGTGAAGAAAAATTTAAATTTCATAGTTACTAAGTGAGGGATTCACTAAATGTTTGACTGTCTGTATAATTGTTGTTGTTCAGTTGCTAAGTCATGTCTGACTCTTTGTGACCCCATGAAACGCAGCATGCCAGGCTTCCCTGTCCTTCACTATCTCCTGGAGCTTCCTCAAACTCATGTCCGTTGAATCAATGATGCCATCCAACCATCTGATCCTCTGTCACCTGCTTCTCCTCCTGCCTTCAGTCCTTCCCAGCATCAGAGTCTTTGCCAGTGAATTGACTCTTCATTTCAGGTGGCCAAAGTATTGGAGTTTCAGCATCAGTCCTTCCATAGACTATTCAGGGTTGATTTCCTTTGGGATTGACCTCTTTCCTGTCAGAGGGACTCTCAAGAGTCTTCTCCAAAATCATCAGTTCTTCAGCGCTCAGCTTTCTTTATGCTCCAACTCTCACATCCATACATGACTAATAGAAAAACCATAGCTTTGACTAGATGGACCTTTGTCAGCAAAGTAATGTCTCTGCTTTTTAATATGCTGTCTAGATTTGTCATAGCTTTTCTTCCAAGGAACAAGAGTCTTTTAATTTCATGGCTTTGGTCACCAACCACAGTGATTTTGGAGCCTGAGAAAATAAAATCTGTCACTGTTTCCATTTTCTCCCCATCTATTTGCCATGGAGTGATGGGACTGGATGACATGATCTTAATTTTTTGAATGATGAGTTTTAAGGCAGCTTTTTCACTCTCCTCTTTCACCTTCACCAAGAGGCTCTTTAATTCCTCTTCACTTTTTGCCATTTAAAGTGGTATCATCTGCATACATGAGACTGTTGATATTTCTCACAGCAGTCTTGATTCCAGTTTGTGATTCATCCAGCCCAGCATTTCACATGATGTACTCAGCATATAAGTTAAATAATCAGGGTGACAATGTACAGCATTGACA
This sequence comes from Budorcas taxicolor, assembly GCF_023091745.1. Lineage (NCBI taxonomy): Eukaryota > Metazoa > Chordata > Mammalia > Artiodactyla > Bovidae > Budorcas > Budorcas taxicolor. The sequence continues at coordinate 49,513,131 of NC_068914.1, read as the reverse complement.
TACTCCTTTCCCAATTTTGAACCAGTCCATTGTTCCATGTCCACTTCTCACTGTTGCTTCTTGTCCTGCATATAGGTTTCTCAGGAGACAGGTAAGGTGGTCTGGTATTTCCATCTCTTTAAAAATTTTCCACAGTTTGTTGTGATCCACACAGTCAAAGGCTTCAGCATAGTCAATGAAGCAGAAGTAGATGTTTTTACTGGAATTCCCTTGCGTTTTCTACGATATTGACAATTTGGTTTCTGGCTACTCTGCCTATCCTACACACTCTCAATTGTGCCTAAAATTAATCTAGAACCATTTGCTTGATTTTAAGCTTATCTTCTGGCTGAATTTTTCAGTCTTATCTACCGCAATTTTCTTTAATGCTCCATCATTCTAGATTGAGCTCTTCATTATTACTCCTTCTTTGCTCTGTTTTTCATTCTTGATTCCACCTGTAATATTCTTCTTTAATATTAAGAAGTGAAGTAATCTTATAGTATTCAATCTCTAATTCGCATAGTGTCAAATGCTCATAGATTTGCTTAGCCTCTTCAATCAAAAACTTACTTTTCTTTCTTTTCAACTTCTTGGCACTACATTTGCCAAGTTTCAAGGCACAGCACAGTTTTAAATTACCTTTATTTCAGTACATATATTTTTACTCTTGTAGAGAATATATATGAGTTTAAATGAAAATTTTTTATCATTGGATTTTCTATCATGCTTGGCCAATTGCTTTGTCTGCAATAGCTGCTGTAGAAATGCAGAAGATTGATTGAATAAATGAATGAAAGAACCAGTTGGCATAGGATAAGGCCACATTGTCCTTGGCTGATTGAAACTTGGCATCCATTCAGTGAGACACTCTAAATTGTTTCCACAACAAAGTTGCATGCTTCACATAGTGGATAGTCAGTGATTGATCCTATTAAATTGGATCAGCACCTGTTTCTCTTTTAATATATTTTCAGTGCATATCAAGCATGCTTGATAATGCAGGCTTTAATTGTTCTAAATTGGTTTCAGTCTACTGAAATAATAAATGAGGCAATTTTGTCTTCAAAGACAATGGACTTTAATGAGCATATTTCTGTATCTGGCAATTTGCAGTCATAATTTATTTATAGCAGGTCTTATGATTCATCGTCACAATTTCTTTCAAATTTTGCAAGAAAATTCATCTCTATGAGTATAAGTGTCTTATTCTGGCAGCTGTTCTTCACTAGCTGATATTTTCTGCAAGCTCTAAACTTAGCATTAGCAGCTTTCAGCTTAATTTTTCTTTGTTTACGTTTGGAATATGTCCACCATATAAAAACATTCTCATCATAAGAATGCAAGGAAGATATAAATGTAGTTTTAACAGAGCCTGCTAGCAAACTCTAGTCTTCTTTGATCCTAGGTAAGCATGGTGGTAGCAGAAATCATCCCTTCCCCATGGTGAGGATCTATAAAACCCAACTGGATCAAATTGCTTTTTTTTTTTTTTGCCGAAAAGTCTCATTGTACCCAAAGGGTATATCTAGAAACATTTGCTTTGTTAAGATTCAGCTACTTCCCAAAGGTTCTAAAGAATAACATTTGTTTTTTATTGTTTTTTCAAGTAACTGGTAACTCTGGTTGCTGGGGAAGGAATGGGTTGACATTATTGCAGTATTATAGTAGTATTTTAACCAATTTCAATCTCCATTTATTACTTTCATTCTCTCTGTGTTCATTTTTTGACAGATCTATCAAGAATCTGTAAAGCAGTTCAGAGGCTGGGGAATACATAGGTAATGGCTGACTACCTGAAACTTTATAGCTGCTTTCAAAATCACCAGGGGGACTTTAAAAAGGCTCTGGAATCAAATAAGGAAATGGAAGAAGAGGATGGTTTCTCAATTTGCTTTCTCTCCTTGCACAACTACTTGGCCAAGCTGATGTCCAACATATGTAGGTCATATTAATTTCCATATCAGATTTTTAGCATTACTGTAATTATTTACACACACACACACACACACACACACACACACACACACTCACTTGTCTCATTTGTATTGAAATTAATTCCTTATGTGTTAAATGGAAAAATCAGGAACTGCTGCTGAGAGGAGACATTCCAAACCAAAGATTAAGAGTTTGGAGTTTTAGCCCTAAATTAAAGCAGTCAAATAGACACATAAACGTGCAAACATAAGATATTAAACAATGATGCTTTGTGTGAACATATGTCTGTCTGACCACAAACGTAAAATAAATATATCTTATTCCTTGGGATAACCTCCCTCATAGAGAGACAACCTCGAGTAGTGGGAATAAATTGTAATTTGGAGTTGGACAAAATTACCTTTGCAGATACATCACTTACTAGTGTTTACAAATCACTTCACCTCTCTGAACTTCAGTTTCTTCTTTTGTTAAATGTAGCTAATATCACCTATATCATAAAATAATGAGAGTTAATGGAAATGACATGTCTAAAGTGCTTGGCATAGAGAAGGCATTCAAGTAATAAAAAAATATAACATTAGGGATTGAATATTACTGAGGTGAACATGCAAAATGAGATGAGAATGACCAGGAAAAGAAAAAGAAAATAATCCTTCCTTCTACCCAGAGAACCAAGAATTTCTTTAGAAACTTTGAAAGCTTGAATGAGAACAGGCTAAACTTTAATTAATTCATTTGTTACGTATTTAGTGAATTCCTGCTATATGCTGGACTGCAGTATGATAAAGGCTGAAGTTATAGTGATACAGGCATACAAGTATGGACCTTCATGGAGCCTTATAGTTTGAGAATAGATAATATTTCCTGTGTCCACACTAGCTATCTGAAACAAATTCTCTCATCATTCACTTTATAATAAGAGTATTTGCACTGTACTTCGGGCCATAATAGAGATAGCAAAACAGGATAATATGCTCTATAATTAATGACATAGAGTTCCTTGGGAAGAACTGAACTTATCTAGGTGTCACATCTGTAATATTTTGAAAGGGCTTTTGAAATTTGCTGATAATCATTTATTCATTTTATAAAAGAGGTTTATTTTAAAAGAATATAGAGGAAGATTTAGGAAAAGTCCATAAAATATTTCACTTTATTTTCATATGAACTATCCCATCTGTGACCAGGTGTAATTATATTTAGTTGAATTAATTCCTCAACCCTATTTTAACACAGTAAAAATGATAAACACTGGTAGATGAATTAATATGGATAATTGCCCACTTCAACTACTACTGCCCACAGATAAATCCCTAGTAAAGAAATGATTGCAGTCCAGAGCTTCATCACCACACCCCAGGGACCTCCAAATTCTTAATCAAAATTGTTTTTCTTAAGCCATTTTTAACTATTACCTTTCTATTTGAACATAGTGATCATGACCTACTGAAGAGATATGCTATTTTATTTTTAATCTTTCAAGCTTGTTACACCATCTATGTGACAGCTGATCTTTCATTCTTTTTCAAATGTTAGCACCTTGATTCACACAAAATTTCCTATGATGGTTGCTATTATTTTCCCCATTTTGCAGAAGAGCAACCAGTGGGCTTAAGTAATCTGTCCAAAATAATGCTGGTAAATTGCAGATCTGGATTTGCAGTAGGGCATTCTGACTCTAGTTTTTATATTTCCAAATGCTCTCTGCCCCTACCCCAAGTTAATTGCATTTTTCATCCCTTTGTACATATCTTTGTTATTACTATGTTTTAAGAAAATAATTAATTTTGGACATGTTAATGACACAATTTTTGATAATTGGAGAGGCCATGCAATTAGTCTTTAGTATTAGGGCTTTCCTGGTGCCTCAGGAATCTGCTTGCCAATGCAGGAGACGCAAGTTCAATCCCTGGGTTGGGAAGATCCCCTGGAGAAGGAAATGGCAACCCATTCTAGTATTCTTGCCTGGAAATTCCATGGATGGAGGAGGCTGGTGGGCCAAAGTCCATTGGGTCACAAAGAGTCAGACACGACTTAGCGACTAAACAGAAACAAGTATTTGTGCAGATGAAATCACCAGCTACCAGTTTTGACCAGCTCAAAAATGAAGTGTGTTCCTCCATATTATGTTCTACCTTCTAAGTCTAAAGCTATAATAAATTTTAGTATGCTTATAGGAAATTTTTCTTCCATTAAAAATATAATGCTTGCCCTGGCTTTCTGTGGGTTAAGTCCAGCGATGAAGACTTCACCTTCCAATGCAGGGGTGCAGATTTGATCCCTGGTTAGGGAGCCAAGACCCCACAGTGCCTCAAGGCCAAATAATCAAAACATAAAACTGAAGCAATATTGTAACAAATGCAGTAATGACTTTAAAAATGATTGACATTAAATAAATAAATAGAAGTACATTAAAACAAGAAACCAGTTTTCATCCAGAAAACAAATGTGTGTGTATATATGTATACATATATATATAGCACAAGTTGACAGCACCATATTTTGCGATGATAAAGGCCACTGTTTCCTGCTGGTTCTTTGCATTTCTACTCTTTCCCATAACCCTAGAAGCCCTGAAGCTAAGTCATGGAGAGATGGGGAAATAATTGATAGCATGGAATTCTAGAACCATGTGAAGTTGGAGCTAGCAGATATAAAAACTTAAAACTATCCAGAGCAAGCAGATCTGCAGAAAGGAAATAGTTACATTTACAAGGAAAACACTTATCACCAAGAAAGGGAGACTCCTCTCTTCACTGAGTCAAATGCAATCTAGATTTATTTCCTAAATTCTAAGATTAGGTAAATGTGTGATATTTGGCTCCATTTCAAGGCACTAACATCTACTGATTTATAAGTGACCTGGAAATATTTATACATAAATGAGTACTCAGAGGTGAAGGACGTAAATCAGCAAAGGATTGTATCCCAAGAAAAGAGAATGTTTCAAGAAGGGATAGTCAATAGTCAATAGCACACAAACATTCTCAGAGATAAAAATTAAAATTGTCCATTGGATTTGATACAAGTTTGTTATGACTTTTTTTATTTCTAATACTTTTCTTTCATTAAAAAAAACTTCTTCTGCAACATTAGCAGGTTTTTATAATTGTTGCAAATAAAAAAGCTCCCACTTATAGGGAAATTGTCTAACAATTATACCTTAATGTGGATGTTTGCTTGTGGGAATAAGCAGGGGTATCAGGAGAGCTAATGTCATTTGTTCTCTACGAAGACTTTGGAGTTTGTATGGGGAAATAACTTGTGATTATTGTCAACTCCACTAGGAGCCTGAATTTGGATATTGCCAGTTTTGAGCAATAGGAAAGCCTCCTAAGAAGCAAGAGAGCTCACTGTGAGCCCAGGGAGAGTGAGTAGAAAAGAGCTAATAATATCTAATAGATTTTTACTATAGAGCAATTTGTGCACGTGCTGGAAGGAATGATGCTGAAGCATCTTCTAAAGGGCTCAGCACAGACACTGTTATGAGCATGCACCATAATGTCCTGTCCTGTGTGGTGCCCTATTACATTTGCATAGCTCTTTTTCTCTGTTTGATAGGCTGCATCTTCTCTGCCTTTTATGTGTCAAAAATGAGCTAGTTTACCTCCACTGGGAAACTTTTCTGATCTCATAGACTGGATTAGGAATCTATTTTCCCATAAGAGCCTGTGCATGATAAACTCAGACCCATTAGTTTCCAAAATATATTATGAACTTTTTCTAAAGCCAACATTGTATTATTTGTCATTTTCTTGTAGTCTGCTTCCTGAAACATGTTTAACAGTTGGTTAACTGAACTAACCTCCTAGAGTCGTCACTGTTGTAGGCATCTTCTGAAAATCTTCCCAGTGATTCCCACCATCTCAGATCCATACACTTATGTGGGCTGGACCAAGGAAAATATGGCAGTATGAATGAGATGTCACTTCTGATATAATTTTTTAAAGAACTGTGAATTCTATATTGCTCTTACTTTCTCTCTTGACCTCTTGTTTGCAAGTTCTAATAAAATAAACTCTGATCTTGTGAGCTGCTCTATGGAAAGGGCCACATGAAGAGGTATTAAGGGTGGTTTCTGGTTACCAGCCAGAGAAGAACTGAGACCCACAGTCTACTAGCCCATGAAGTTATGAATCCTGTCAACAACATGAAAATAATCTTGGAAAAATATCCAGTCCCATTCAGACCTTAAGATCACTATAGCACAGGCTGATACCTTCATTACAGACTTGTGAAAACCCCCAAACCAGAGGACTGATAGATAATAAATACTGTTGTTTTAAGCCACGAAGTTTTGAAGTATCTGTTATTTAGAAATAGCTATATTATACAATTATGAAGCCAAAAGGCTACGGTAGATCCCAAGATTACTTATCTGAGTATATAGGAGATATCAGCCTCTTTAATATGTTATATGCAAGACCTGGAAAGTAAAACTTTCCAGAGAAATTATCTAGGTACAATAGTAGACTATTGCATAAGAGGGTCCATGACCCTGTAGAAACAAAATGTATCCTAGCATTTGCATTTTATCTTCTTTGTCTGAGGATGTGCCACAAGTGTCAAAATCAATAATTTCTTAGTAGATATGATCAAAATTTGAAAAGTTTTTTCAGTAAAGTGTTAAGTCAGCTACAGAGAGTATGAACGGTTGTTCTGAGGTTATATGATGAAAGAGCTGAAATGAAACATTCACCTGTATGATTCTCAAATTTAAATCCTTTCCACTGTACTATGCTGTCCAGCCCCACATCAATTTCCAGTCCTCCAAGAGAGAAAATAGTAATATAGGCTTATAAACTGAATTTATCTATAAATGATTCAACTAGAATTCCCCGAGTGACCATTAATATCGGAGATTCTACTTATTCTAGAACTGAGCAAGAAAAAAGACTAAATTTTAAGACTTGATTATAGAGATGGAGACCAGATTACATGAAGAAGAAATCACGCTGTTAGTTATAATATAGCTGGAGAGCAACTTTGAGTTTCAGCTGATAGCCTTCTGTACCATACTTCCTTGGTACAATGCAGAGAAATAAGAGGAACAAAGAACAAATATACCCCTGAAAGATAGGGAACACAAAATTGGACATGGAAAATGATGAAAGTGAAAGTAAAAGTAGCTCAGTAGTGTCCAGTTTTTTGTGACCCCATGGAATAAGTCCATGGAATTCTCCAGGCCAGAATACTGGAGTGGGTCACTGTTCCCTTCTCCAGGGGATCTTCTCAACCCAGGGATCAAACTCAGGTCTCCCTCATTGTAGGCAGATTCTTTACCAGCTGAGCCACCAAGGAAGCAAGGGTATTGTACTAATGAACACTTTCCACAAAAAGTATACTGAAAATACAGCAAATATTCAATGGGCTACATTGTATTTGATAACGGAGGACATATACTCAAAAGCATAAACAATGATACAAGGTTAATCTGTGACAAAATAACATTGACATAAAACAACTAGATTTATATATTGCTAAAAGATTTTTCACAAGTTATTTTGACAAGAACCCACTAAAATATGTCTTATTTTCCTTTTACAGATGAGAAAACTAAAGTTTAATGAGTCCTCATTAAGAATTATCTACACAAAATCCAATTAAATGATATAACTAAAAGAAGACTTCCCTGGTGGCTCAGATGGTAAAGCATCTGCCTACAATGCGGTAGACCAGGGTTCAATCCCTGAGTAGGGAAGGTCTCCTGGTGAAGGAAATGGCAGCCCACTCCAGTATTCTTGCCTGGAGAATCCCATGGACGGAAGAGCCTGGTAGGCCACAGTTCATGGGGTTGCAAAGAGTCAGACACGACTGAGCGACTTTCTTTCTTTCACTTTCACAAAAGAAGTATAGAATGTTAGGGTGGAGTGATAGATAAAAATTTATTAGAGGACTTGGGGAATGGGGTGGAATAAGAAATTCAGGATTTAAAGAATTAAAGATGTGTTTGGTCTGGAGAGATAGCACACCAGTGATTTCCCAGTAGCTAGAATGTATATGGACCATTTAAGAAGCATTGGAACACCCGTGTCAAGTGAGAAAATAATGTGTCTGGAATGGCAGATGTGGACATTGGTTTTTTCATTTTGAATGATTATAATAGATGAAAATTGGGGGATGAAATGATTACACAAAATACTGTGTTTCTCATCAAATCCATCCCCTTTTGCTTATTATTACCTATAACGGTATGTATTCTATTTTGTTCTTATTGTTTTTTCAAAATTATTGTCTATATTTTTCATCTCTTTTTCTAAAACAATATTTTATTGAAGTATAGCTGATTTAAAATGCTGTGATAGTTTCAGATGGACCACAAAGTGATTCAATTTTATATATTATATGTAAATATATGTAATATAAAATAAGTATATATAAATAATAATATATGTAATATATTATATGTCATAATATTAAACATTATTATATATTATATTAATATATTATATAATATAATGACACAATAATATATTAATTAACATAATAATATATTATATATGTATAATTATATAATATATGTTTATATATGTAAATATATTATATATAATTACATGTAATTATATATAATTACAAATATATAATATTTACATATATTATAAAATCTATATTTTATATATAATTATAAATATAATATGTATTATATAATATATATGTTCCCAGGTGGCACTAGTGGTAATATATATAGTAATATATATAGTTAAATATTATATATTTATATTTAATATATATATTTATAGGAGAAGACTCTTGAGAGTCCCTTGGACTGCAAGGAGATCCAACTAGTCCATTCTGAAAGAGATCAGCCCTGGGATTTCTTTGGAGGGAATGATGCTGAAGCTGAAACTCCAGTACTTTGGCCACCTCACGCAGAGTTGACTCATTGGAAAAGACTCTGATGCTGGGAGGGATTGGGGGCAGGAGGAGAAGGGGACGACAGAGGATGAGATGGCTGGATGGCATCACTGACTCGATGGACGTGAGTCTGAGTGAACTCTGGGAGCTGGTGATGGACAGGGAGGCATGGAGTGCTGCGATTCATGGGGTTGCAGAGTTGGACACGACTGAGCGACTGAACTGAACTGAACTGATAATACTATAAATATATAAATATAATATAATTATATAATAATATATAATTAAATATTTATATTTAATATATTTATAATATTTAACATATAATATCAATATATAATATAATAATAAGTATGTATATATTCCTAGATGGGCTTCCTGGTGTCTCAGATGGTAAGGAATCTGCCTACAATGCAGGAGAACTGGGTTTGATCCCTGGGTCGTGAAGATCCTCTGGAGAAGGGCATGGCTACCCACTCCAGTATTCTTGCCTGGAGAATTCCATGGACAGATGAACCTGATGGGCTATAGTCCATGGGATCGCAGAATCAGACAGGACTGAGACTTTCACTTTTCATGTTCCCAGGTGGCACTAGTGGTAAAGAACCTGCCTGCCAATGCAGGAGACTTAAAAGACTCAGGTTCAATCCCTGTGTCAGGAAGATTCTCTGGAAGAGGGCATGGCAACCCACTCCAGTATTCTTGCCTAGAGAATTCCATGTTCAGAGGAGCCTGAAGGGCTACAGTCATGGGGTTGCAGAGTCAGACAGTCTGAGCAACTAACACTTTCACATTTCATATGTGTGTGTGTGTGTGTGTGTGTGAGTGTGTATTCTTTTTCAGATTCTTTTCCATTTTAATTATTACCAGGTATTGATTATATTAATAGCTCCCTGTTCTATACAGTAGGTACTTGTTGTTTATCTATTTCATATATAGTAGTGTGTATCTATTAATCTCAAACTCCTGTTTTATCCCTCCCCTGGGCGTTTCCCCTTTGGCAACCAGTGAGTTTGATTTCTATGTCTGTGAATTTGTTTTGTGAATTTTGTAAGTAAGTTCATGTGTGTCATTTTCTAAGTTCCACATATGAAGGAATATTATGTGGTATTTATTCTTCTCTAACTTACTTCACTTAGTATGATAATCTGTAGGTCCATCCATTTTACTATAACTGGCATTGTTTCATTCATTTTTGATGGCTAAGTAATATTCTATTGTGTGTGTGTGTATGCATGTGTTTGTGTGTGTATATAGGGTGTGTGTATTATATACATTATATATATAACATGGTGTATACATACATACATATATGTATATATGTATACATATATCACATTTTCTTTATTCATTTGTCAATGAACATTTAGGTTGCTTCCATATCTTGGCTGCTTTAAATAGTGCTGCTATGAATGTTGGGGTGCATGTATGTTTTTGAATTAGAGTTTTCATCTTTTATAGATATAGACCCATATATCTATAAGTTACCCAAGTAACTTCTGGGTCATAGGATTGGTCTATTTCTAGTTTCATAAAAAACCGCCATACTGTTCTCCATAATGCCTGCACCAATTCGAACTTCCACCAACAGTATAGGAGGGCTGTCTTTTCTCCACACCCTCTCCAACATTTGTTATTTATATACATTTTGGCGATGAACATTCTGACCAGTGTGAGGTGACAGTTTATTGTGGTTTTGATTGGCATTTCTCCAATAATTAACAATGCTTAGCATCTTTTCATGTGCCTGCTGGCCATCCATCTGTCTTCTTTCAAGAAATGTCTATTTAGATCTGCTGTTTCTTTGATTTGGTTGTTCTTCTTTCTTATTCTATCAGTACACTTTGCATCACTTGATCCTTTGTGCCAAAAGTACTTTGAATATTTAATACCATTACCTCCAAATTCGACTTTCTTATAAGTCCATAAACTCTAATTCAATCTTTCACTGCAGAGAAGTTATTTAAATGTAATACGGAGGAAAAAAATAAAGTAAATGCTCATCTTTTCAATTATTATTCTTTTGCAAAATTCCCTGACTGATTTTTTTCATCATTTTTCCCTCCTAAATTATAGTTGGCAATGGGTCCATTGAAAGTTTAAGCAAAACCACAACCATTAATTTATGAGTAACATCTATTCATTCTTCATTTATACTGCTACATAAAAGGTCATGTTTTTATGCCAAGCTAAATGCAACTGTAAAAAGCAGGAAGGCATTTATTAGCAAAACACTCATAAAACACTTTGACCTATGTGGTCATAGGCAGTATATTATTAGAAGCAAAGCCACAAAATAAACTAAATCTTAAACTATGAAAATTTCAAGAATTAGGATGATGGAAGAACTGGGAAAAGAGTCAAAGTTAATTCCTTATTTTCTAATTGATAATTTCGCCTTGTTACACCCAACGCTGAGTAAGTAGTATATTTGAATTTTTCTTTTCAGTTTGTTCTGTTGCTACTTTTGAATATATATTCAAAGAAAAGGAAGACAAAGATTTTTATAACTAAAAAGTTATATATCCACTATTTTTATTTCTCCCTCATATAGGTCAATGCAAGGAACATTCTTTTGTAATAATTGTGGTTTCAGCTCTCAATAAAGTAAAATTTCTACTTGTTTGTTGAAGTAATATGCCTGGTTATTTAATTAAAAAAACTTCACATTTTAAAAGTACAAAATTTTTAAAATGTGACAAAATAAAGGTGTTTATTATTTTTCATAATCTAGTATAAAATGTGAAACTTTAAAAGTTTAAATTCATCTAGTCTAATTGAACCTCTACCCTCCAGAATTGTTTAAGTCTAATATTGAGGTACTGCTGAATATAAGAAAGAAAATATGTTATAAGATGGCATTTAATATTTTAAACACAAGACATTTCAGTGGAATATACAATAAAAAGTTTAAAATGTTTCATTCAATAAAACTATTTGCCATGTTTCTGTTTAGTGCTAAGAAAGTCCTATTATTTGTACATCCATATCCATAGCTATGTTTTAAATGAAACTATGTGATTCATTTCACTATTAGTGCTTAGAACTGACTTCTAAATTACAATTACAGGTGTTAGAAAATGCAGAAAAATCTATTTTTCATTTTATAAAATGTCCAGAATAATTTATGAACATAGGAATCAAAATCACAATAACCAGTTGATTAAAGTAGATAAAACATGTATCCATGTTGATTATTTCTTTTCATATATGTGTAAGTGGTTGCCTTTTACTTTCATAGAGTATATACGCTTATGATATGAAACAGGACGCTCTCTTCATGAAGGCAAGACTACTTGCTTTATAATGGAGAAGATGAACATTTTATGGAGGACAGTAGAGGAAAAAGCATATATGAAATAAATAATATCAAATATAGCAGAAAAAGAAACAGAATTATGTACATATTTAATACACCATCAGAAGAGTGACATTTTACATATTTTACTTATTTAATAATTTGCATTTCACATCACTTAGCAAACAGACTACTCTTTATGAATTCAGCTCTAAATTTCAAGAAGGACTTTTTTCCATCTGTCTAGGGAAAGATGATATTGAAAGTCAGTAATACAATGAATTTTGTCTCTGAAAGGGAAGAAAGCATACGACATACATTTGTATTCTGGTTTCTTTTGTTGTGAAATATGAAAACATAAAAATGAGATTTAAGATAACTTAGTAACTTGTTTGGAAGCACTGTTCAGTTCAGTTCAGTCACTCAGTCATGTCCGACTCTTTGTGATGCTATGAATCGCAGCACACCAGGCCTCCCTGTCCATCACCAACTCCCGGAGTTCACTCAGACTCATGTCCATCGAGTCCGTGATGCCATCCAGACATCTCATCCTCTGTCGTCTCCTTCTCCTCCTGCCTCCAATCCCTCCCAGCATCAGAGTCTTTTCCAATGAGTCAACTCTTCGCATGAGGTGGCCAAAGTAGTGGAGTTTCAGCTTTAGCATCATTTCTTCCAAAGAAATCCCAGGACTGATCTCCTTCAGAATGGACTGGTTGGATCTCCTTGCAGTCCAAGGGACTCTCAAGAGTCTGCTCCAACACCACAGTTCAAAAGCATCAATTCTTCAGCACTCAGCTTTCTTCACAGTCCAACTCTCACATCCATACATGACCACTGGGAAAACCATAGCCTTGACTAGACAGACCTTAGTCGGCAAAGTAATGTCTCTGCTTTTGAATATGCTATCTAGGTTGGTCATAACTTTTCTTCCAAGGAGTAAGTGTCTTTTAATTTCATGGCTGCAATCACCATCTGCAGTGATTTTGGAGCCCAAAAAATAAAGTCTGACACTGTTTCCACTGTTTCCCCATCTATTTCCCATGAAGTGATTGGACCGGATGCCATGATCTTCGTTTTCTGAATGTTGAGCTTTACGCCAACTTTTTCATTCTGCTCTTTCACTTTCATCAAGAGGCCTTTTAATTCTTCTTCACTTTCTGCCATAAAAGTGGTGTTATCTGCATATCTGAGGTTATTGATATTTCTCCCAGCAATCTTGATTCTAGCTTGTGCTTCTTCCAGCCCAGAGTTTCTCAAGATGTACTTTGCATAGAAGTTAAATAACCATGGTGACAATATACAGCCTTGACGTACTCCTTTTCCTATTTGAAACCAGTCTGTTGTTCCATGTCCAGTTCTAACTGTTGCTTCCTGACCTGCATACAGATTTCTCAAGAGGCAGGTCAGGTGGTCTGGTATTCCCATCTCTTTCAGAATATTCCACAGTTTATTGTGATCCACACAGTCAAACGCTTTGGCAATAAAGCAGAAATAGATGTTTTTCTGGAACTCTCTTGCTTTTTCCATGATCCAGCAGATGTTGGCAATTTGATCTCTGGTTCCTCTGCCTTTTCTAAAACCAGCTTGAACATCAGGGAGTTCGCAGTTCACATATTGCTGAAGCCTGGCTTGGAGAATTTTGAGCCTTACTTTGCTAGCATGTGAGATGAGTGCAATCGTACGGTAGTTTGAGCATTCTTTGGCATTGCCTTTCTTTGGGATTGAAATGAAAACTGCCCTTTTCCAGTCCTGTGGCCACTGCTGAGTTTTCCAAATGTGCTGGCATATTGAATGCAGCACTTTCACAGCATCATCTTTCAGGATTTGAAATAACTCAACTGGGATTCCATTACCTCCACTGGCTTTGTTCGTAGTGGAGCTACGGCATATGCTCTACTAATTCTGAATTTCTTAACCCATGCTTTAGTTTCCTCATCTATAAAATGGAAATGCAATAGAATCTTACTTTGGGGTTTTTTGGTGTGAGTTAAGTAATTTAAAAGCATAAACAATCATGCTGGGCATGTAATACATACTGAATACATTTTAGCTGTTTATTACTAACAGAATTAGAATCATCAGTATCCATGCATTTGTTCTAACCATAAAATTGGGAATTATAGTTAATGCTTAAAGGTCAGTTTTCATTCCAATTCCAAAGAAAGGCAATGCAAAAGAATGCTCAAACTACCGCACAATTGAACTCATCTCACATGCTAGTAAAGTAATGCTCAAAATTCTCCAAGCCAGGCTTTAGCAATACATGAACCATGAAATCCCTGATGTTCAAGCTGGTTTTAGAAAAGGCAGAGGAACCAGAGATCAAATTGCCAACATCCGCTGGATCATGGAAAAAGCAAAGGAGTTCCAGAGAAACATCTATTTCTGCTTTATTGACTATGCCAAAGCCTTTGACTGTGTGGATCACAATAAACTGCGGAACATTCTGAAAGAGATGGGAATACCAGACCACCTGACCTGCCTCTTGAGAAATCTGTAGGCAGGTCAGGAAGCAACAGTTAGAACTGGACACGGAACAACAGACTGGTTTCAAATAGGAAAAGGAGTGTGTCAAGGCTGTATATTGTCACCCTGCTTATTTAACTTTTATGCAGAGTACATCTTGAGAAATGCTGGACTGGAAGAAACACAAGCTGGAATCAAGATTGCCAGGAGAAATATCAATAAACTCAGATACGCAGATGACACCACCCTTATGGCAGAAAGTGAAGAGGAACTAAAAAGCCTCTTGATGAAAGTGAAAGAGGAGAGTGAAAAAGTTGCCTTAAAGCTCACCATTCAGAAAACAAAGATCATGGCATCTGGTCCCATCACTTCATGGGAAATAGATGGGGAAACAGTGGAATACAGTGTCAGACTTTATTTTTGGGGGCTCCAAAATCACTTCAGATGGTGATTGCAGCCATGAAATTAAAAGACACTCCTTGGAAGAAAAGTTATGACCAACCTAGATAGCATATTCAAAAGCAGAGACATTACTTTGCCGACTAAAGTCTGTCTAGTCAAGGCTACGGTTTTTCCTGTGGTGTTGTTGGATGTGAGAGTTGGACTGTGATGAAGGCTGAGTGCTGAAGAATTGATGCTTTTGAACTGTGGTGTTGGAGCAGACTCTTGAGAGTCCCTTGGACTGCAAGGAGATCCAACCAGTCCATTCTGAAGGAGATCAGCCCTGGGATTTCTTTGGAAGCAATGTTGCTAAAGCTGAAACTCCAGTACTTTGGACACCTCATGCAAAGAGTTGACTCATTGGAAAAGACTCTGATGCTGGGGGGGATTGGAGGCAGGAGGTGAAGGGGACAACCGAGGATGAGATGTCTGGATGGCATCACGGACTCAATGGACGTAAGTCTGAGTGAACTCCGGGAGTTGGTGATGGACAGGGAAGCCTGGCGTGCTGCGATTCATGGCGTCACAAAGAGTCGGACACAACTGAGCGACTGAACTGAACTGAACTGAACTTCCCTTCTTTATGTGTATTCAATTTATTATTGTTTTCTCTTGATTTTAGCTACTAAAGTTATCTTATCTCCACCGTGACTTTCCAAGTTTACAATCATCCCTCAGATACTTGTATAATTTAGAATATTATAATTGCTTCTAATGTCTCCCTACCTACAGACCTTTCACTTTCTAATCCAATCTTCATAAGGCATGAGAAGAATCTTATGAAAACACAAATTTGATTATGTTACCTTTCTATTTAGACTTACCAATGAGTCTTTATGGGACTAGATATAGGGTTCAAACCCCCGAACTTGATTTAAATCCTTGCTGCTCGAAGTGGACCAGCAAACAGGCCAGCAGAATTAGGATTATTTGCAAGCTTATTAGGTATTACGGCCCCATACCAGACTTACTGACTCAGAATTTGAGGTTTAACAAGATCTCAGATAATTTCTGTGCATGTCAGTTTTTTAGAAGTGCATAGTGTTTTAATATAGCCTTTGCCTACCCCTCCAACTTCATCTTTTCCTACTCTGTGCTTTGACACACTGTGATGCAACCCCAATGATTTTGAAAATTATTGAATTTAATATGTGTTTAACTGCTCTGTCTTCTTCTGGGCTTTTACATATATTGTTTGATTTGTCTGGCGCTATTACTTACCTTCATACCACTGCACTTTTCCCGAAGTCAAACTCTTCTATTCAAGTCTCTTTTCCTCTTGCTAGTCTTTCAAGAGGCCTATCCTGATCCCTATCATCTGTTATCTGACCCTCCCTTTTGTTTCCATAACACATTGCACTTCTCTCACCCTAGCTCTAAACATGTTAATCACACAGTATAATTCTTTTGTCCTAAGTACAGTAAGGTTATAAAATAAATCCTTGCAAATATCTTTACTACATTTCCTCCCAAGATATCTTCAATGCCTAGCAGAGTGACAATACATGACAGGTGATCAATAAATCTTTGGTAAGAATAAATGACAAATAACAAGAACATTGAGCCTTAAAGTGTTTGAATAATTTATTCTATTACATGATTTAGAACAAGGATATGTCAAAGTCTAACTGCATTCTCGACACAGAATTTTTCTTCGGTTTCTACATGTTTCCAATCTGGAAATGGCAAACCCTTTAGTTTTTCTTGGTTTTTAAGCCCTTCACATTTCTCTGGACATATGTTTAACCAATTATTTGGTTTCTCATATTTTTAATGTTTCCAAATCCAGTTGATACTTCTCATTCTATAAATACACATGTATTTCTCCTACTTAAAAATAAACAATAAAATAATTTTTTTCTTAGATGAAGACTTGTTAAAGATGTTCAGTGTAATACTGGTGGCCACATGATGTCAAAATTTGGTACAGAAAACAAAGGAAGCTGTAGCATACATTATAGATCTCTGCAACGTATATAGCTCTTATGCCCGTGTGTGTGTGTGCTAAATTGCTTCAGTCAGATTCGACTCTTTGAGACCCTATGGACTGTAGCCTGCCAGGGTCTTCTGTCCATGGGATTCTCCAGGCAGGAATACTAGAGTAGGTCACCATGCCCTCTTCCAGGGAATCTTGCCAGCCAGGAACTGTCGACTAAGAAGGAGAACAACTTGAGAGTTGCAAGTTAAGTTTTATCTGGGGCAAAATGAGGACTGCAGCCTGAGAGACAGATAGCTCTGAGAGACTGCTCCAAAGAGGCAGTGGAGGAAGGTCAGTATATAAGAGTTTGGTAAAGAGGGAGTTCAACACAATGAAGTGCTTATGTTATAAAAGGTTTTCTGCTAGTCACAAGGAGCTGATGTTGTCATGAAGAGACAATGCTTTTCTAGATATGAGGAGATACAAGGACTGGGATCATGAAATCAGCTCCTCTAACTATCTAAACACCTGTTCTGTCAGATTCGCTGGAGCAAAAAGTGCCTCACTCCACCTGCCTTTCCCTCAGGAGGTGTTGAAGGTCAACAGCTGCAGCAGCACAGGGTTCAATCCCCACAGAGGCAGATGGCAAATGCCCTCATTCAGTCACAGGCAGCGCTCTTCCGTTCAGCTCAGTTTAGTCACTCAGTCGTCTCTGACTCTTTGTGCCCCATGGACTGCAGCATGCCGTGCTTTCCTGTCCATCACCAACTCCGGGAGTTCACTCAAACTCATGTCCATCGAGTCGGTGATGCCATCCAGCCATCTCATCCTCTGTCATCCCCTTCTCCTCCTGCCTTCAGTCTTTCCCAGCATCAAGTTCTTTTCCAATGAGTCAGTTCTTCACATCTGGTGGCCAAAGTATTGGAGTTTCAGCTTCAGCATCAGTCCTTGCAATGAATATTCAGGACTGATCTCCTTTAGGATGGACTGGTTGGATCTCCTTGCAGTCCAAGGGACTCTCAGGAGTCTTCTCCAACGCCACAGTTCAAAAGCATCAGTTCTTTGGCACTGAGCTTTCTTTACAGTCCAACTCTCACAACCATACTTTACTCCTGGAAAAACCATAGCTTTGAGTAGACGGACCTTTGTTGGTAATATATTTGCTTTTTAATATGTCTAGGTTGATAGTAACTTTTCTTCCAAGGAGCATGCATCTTTCAATTTCATGGCTTCAGTCACCATCTTCAGGGATTTTTGAGCCCAAAAAAATAAAGTCTGCCACTGATTCCACTGTTTCCCCATCTATTCGTCAAGAAGAGATGGTACCAGATATCACGATCTTAGTTTTTTCTGAATGTTGAGTTTTAAGCCAACTTTTTTACTCTCTTCTTTCATTTTCTGCCATAACAATAGTGTCATCTGCATATCTGAGGTGATTGATATTTCTCCCGGCAATCTCGATTCCAGCTGTGCTTCATCCAGCCCAGCATTTCTCATGATGTACTCTGCATATAAGTTAAATAAGCAAGGTGACAATATACAGCCTTGACGTACTCCATTTCCTATTTGGAACCAGTCTGTTGTTCCGTGTCCAGTTCTAACTGTTGCTTCCTGACTTGCATACAGATTTCTCAAGAAACAGGTCAGATGGTCTGGTATTCCCATCTCTTCAAGAATTTTCTACAGTTTGTTGTGATCCACACAGTCAAAGGCTTTGATGTAGTCGATAAAGCAAAAGTAGATGTTTTTTCTGGAACTCTTTTGCTTTTTTGATGATCCAGGTGATGTTGGCAATTTGATCTCTGGTTCCTCTGCCCTTTCTAAATCCAGCTTGAACATCTAGAAGTTCACGGTTTGTGTACTGTTGAAGCCTGGTGTGGAGAATTTTGAGCATTACTTTGCTAGCATATGAGAGGAGTGCAATTGTGCAGTAGTTTGAACATTATTTAGCATTGCCTTTCTTTGGGATTGGAATGAAAACTGTCCTTTTTCAGTCCTGTGGCTGCTGCTGAGTTTTTCAAATTTGCTGCCACATTGAGTGCAGCACTTTTACAGCATCATCTTTTAGGATTTGAAACAGCTCAACTGGAATTCTATCACCTCCACTAGCTTTGTTCATAGTGAACAAAGGCCCACTTGACTTCACATTCCAGAATGTCTGGCTCTAGGTTAGTGATCATGCCATCGTGGTTATCTGGGTCATTAAGATCTTTTTTGTATAGTTCCTCTATGTATCCTTGGCATGTGCCAATTTGTAGTTGACAGATTGAACCTTTATCTTGGGCATCCCCTACAATGACAGGCAGATTCTTTACCACTAGCACCGCCCAGAAAGCCAATATAGCCTGAGGGAGAGTCACAATTATCACTTTTTAAGTGTCTAGCAGAAGATCTGAGTCTGTGGTTGGAAGCAGGTTGAAACCTTTCTAGATCCTGGAAAAAGATGATTGTGACATTGTTTAGAGTTTTTACAATGGAACTAGAAAAATGGTCAAATTGTAGACATTTTTTTGTGGTAGAACTGAAAGGATTTTCTGATTAAAGGTAGTGGTAGTTATAAGCAGAGTCTTGGACTTCTTATGACTACTGTGAACAGAGATAAAGATGTTTTTAATTCTGATAATTTTCAATGAAAATTGTAATATCATGAGCATTAGTATAGGGAATACTAGAAAATAAGTGTGAGACATTAACATCAAAAATATTTATTAACATCATAAAAATAATATATATTATAATCATTTACATTATAATTGTAAGATATATTGAAGGCTGCAGTTATCCAAGTAGCTATTCAATGATCAAATATATATATATATATATATATATATATATATATATATATATATATATGCTGAATCAGGAGTTATAACACAGAAGATACAATCTTAGAAAAATCCTTTAATGTCTCAATATAGTGATTTTGTTTTATATCATTGCTTGAAAAACATTGCTCATTCATTTAGTTATTTTCAGGCATTTGGGAAAACTGTAGGTTGAAACAGTAGATTCTCCAGTTTTCTGAGTGATGGAGAAAAGAAGAGTATAAACAAAAGCAAAACAGAGAAAGCATGTTAGACACTTACTCCTACAGTAATCTCTTAGGCATATTTGCTGTATCTGCTGACTTAATATCCAAATGTGCATGCTAGAATGAAACAATTATGCCATTCATTTGTTCTTTCATTCATTCAACGAATTTATATTTGGTAGTTACCGTGTGTTGGCAAATATTAAAGTGAAAGTGTTAGTGACTCAGTTGTGTCTGACTCTTTGCAACCTCATAGACTGTAACCCGGCAGGCTACTCAGTCCATGGAATTCTCCAGGCGAGCAAGTTGAAGTGAGTTGGCATGCCCTTCTCCAGAAGATCTTCCCAACCCAGGGATCGAACCCAGGTCTCCTGCATCGCTGGCAGATTCTTTACTGTCTGAGCCACCAGGAGAGCCCTGGCAAATATGGGAACACTGATATTACAGGGATTAAGATAGAAAGGGAGAGAACTTTTTAAGCAGATTGTGTAAAACAACACTGAATATTCTAACAGTGTTGATGAACATTGCAATGAAAACACAGAAGAGATTGTGTTTGACCTTGGCTGAAGATGCTGGAGAGACTTTACCAAAGCAAAAGTTCTAAGAGAAAAAGAAGGACATGTACAAAATAGGGATTAGCCCAAGGTCATTGTTGCATTGATCATGACAAAAGTGTGGATAAACTATGGCTCAGGGACCAAGTCACCACAGGACAGGAAGAGCAAACCTAAGGTACTTTCAATATGATAGGATAGAAGTTTGTGTTTTCATCTGTAGGTCATTAGGAGTCAAGACATTTATTTAAATAAATTATACTTTTTATTTTGAAGTAATTCTGTTGTCTGTGTGTTCTGCAATGGGTGGGTTAACTGGTGTCCAGAGGGGCTAGGGAAAGTTGTAGAGAGTTGCTGTTTCATTCAGGGTTTGGCCTTTTTAAAAGATAGCATTTATAGTGGGAGGAAGAAACTGAGTTGTCTAAACTGAACAGTCCTTGTTAGGGTAAGTGGCCCAGCTCCTTCCTCCGGCTACCAGGTGTATGAGTGATGGTGGCTCATAGCTTTCCATTGACAACAGAAACTATTTCACTGGAAGTTATGCACCATCAGTGGGGCAGACGAGGCAGCCCACATCCAGTAACTGGTTTATTTAGGATTACAATGACCCAGTTCTCTTGCCTCAATTCAGATCAATTTAGAATGGCCACCCCAACTCTGGATCTCCTTGTGAAATTGCCTGAAACCTGTTACAACCTCATTATAGTCCAACTTCTGTCTCCAATCTACCATAGTTCCCTCCTTGTCTTATAGGTGTTGGTCTTAAGAACATTCCCCAATGAAACACCTGCATGAAAATAACTGGCTCCTGAAGAACTAAAAGTAAGACATATGTTAGATGCCATAAATGCAGGAATATAGAGTGGAGATTAGATATACAGAGAATAACTCATGGGGACATTAATATTAATAAAAATGAGATTAGCTGTTGACAAACATGGTCTCATATTTCCCCCTTCCCTTGAAATATGAAAAATTTCCTTGGTCTGTATTGTTTATGTGTGCATCTTTGCCCATTTTTATATTCTTTCATCAAATATTTATTAAGTATTCTGTGTAATTTGCATTTGTGGGAAAAAACTTAGAAAAGTGAAAAGAATATACTGGAGGAGAATGAGATTGGAAGTAGAAAGCCTAAGTAAAAGGCAATATCCCAGGTGATCTATGTAGGGCAAAAGCAAGGTGATGAGTGTAGGGATTCAGATGAGAGGGCACATGTAAGTTATAAGTAGGAGCAAAGAAGTTATAAAACTTTTAGCAATGTTTGAAATAAATGATGGCTAAAGCTGGATTGACTATGAATCTCAATATTCTATCCTGGCCCTTAGGTTGCCTCTTATTATCACTGAGCAAATAAAGATGAAACTAGAAAATACAGTTTTCTGGAGGAGAGGAAAGGTATCTGGTTTTAATCTGGACAATCAAAACCATTAGAATGTATGAGATCCCTGAAAAAGAGAACAGTGAAAGAAAACAATGACTGCTGAGAAAGTGGGGCAAAGTAAGGGAAAAAAGAACACTTGTGGATGAGATTGCAAAGAAACTAGGGGTGAACCAGATGAGAATGCAGTAATGATATTCTAGATTCAAAGGGTTGAGACAGATCTAAAGAAGGATAGTAACCACTATTGAAATCTAATAGTCAAGGGAGAAAAAGATATAAAAATGACTTTGGATTTAGCAATCAGAGTATTGTTACAAGGCTTAATTAGTACAGTTTTATTGAAATAATGAGGTAATAATAAAAGTTCAAGCACTGTGGATTGATAAATGGGAAGATGTGATATTGGAATATGATGAATTTAGACTATCATTTTGGTTATTTTAGAAGTTCAAGAAAATAAATAATAGATGGTTTGAAACTCAACAGTAAAGCTTTGACTTTCTATTTCATTATATTTTAATTTTGAAGTGCAGAAACAACTTATGCATATTTATAAGGAGAGGGGAAGAAACTACAGTGGAGGAAAAGATGGTCAAGATATACAACAACTTATGGCTGAAGAAAATCCTCAAGGTCAATAAATGGTAGTGAACATAGCATGCACAATAGAGGGGTCATACTTTAGATGTAAATAGATTGGTTTCTTCCTAGACAAGAGGTAAAGAATGATTCATATTTGAAAGTTTGTAGGTAGAATAGGTGGGAACGGCCTTTCATGTAAAATAGAAAGTAGTTTTTATGCTAAAGGAGAAGGGTTAGGAAGCTAGAAAGGGATGTGGAAAATTTTGAACACTTAATCTGAGTAATGTGAATGGTTGTGAATGGCTAAAAATAGATTCAGTACTAAGAATCACTGAGAAGTCTTATGTATTTATGAACCATAATTTTGAAGAGATACCAAACTGCACAGTTGAATGATTTTGGCAGTTACTTGGTGCAAGAAATAAATGATTTATTCAGGCAATGAATAGGATTACTTAGACATCTGAAATGGAAATGACTGCCTTCATATTTTAGGCTACTCCATTGGCCCAACATTAGTTTTCAAATAGTCTGACCATTACTTCAGGTGATTCAAGAGAAAATCTAATGAGTTAATGAATGAGCGTGTGTGTGTGTGTGTGTGTGTGTGTGCGTGCGTGTGTGAAGGAAATCTCTTGTGACTGAAACAATTGGGCAACTTTTTCTTCAGAAGATGAAGTACCCCTATAAAAAAGTGTTAAGTGATATAGCAATAGTTAGAACTGGACATGGAACAACAGACTGGTTCCAAATAGGAAAAGGAGTGTGTCAAGGCTGTATATTGTCATCCTGCTTATTTAACTTATATGCAGAGTACATCATGAGAAACACTGGGTTGGAGGAAGCACAAGCTGGAATCCAGATTGCTGGGAGAAATATCAGTCACCTCAGATATGCAGATGACACCACCCTTATGGCAGAAAGTGAAGAGGAACTAAAAAGCCTCTTGATGAAAGTGAAAGTGGAGAGTGAAAAAGTTGCCTTAAAGCTCAACATTCAGGAAACAAAGATCGGCATCCAGTCCCATCACTTCATGGGAAATAGATGGGGACACAGTGGAAAGAGTGTCAAACTTTTGTTTCTGGGGCTCCAAAATCACTGAAGATGGTGACTGCAGCCATGAAATTAAAAGATGCTTACTCCTTGGAAGAAAAGTTATGATCAACCTAGATAGCATATTCAAAAGCAGAGACATTACTTTGCCAACAAAGGTCCGTCTAGTCAAGGCTATGGTTTTTCCAGTGGGTCATGTATGGATGTGAGAGTTCAACTGTGAAGAAAGCTGAGCACCGAAGAATTGATGCTCTTGAACTTTGGTGTTGGAGAAGACTCTTGAGAGTCCCTTGGACTGCAAGGAGATCCAACCAATCCATTCTAAAGGAGATCGGTCCTGGGTGTTCTATGGAAGGAATGATGCTAAAGCTGAAAGTTCAGTACTTTGGCCACCTCATGCAAAGAGTTGATTCATTGGAAAAGACTCTGATGCTGGGAGAGATTGGAGGCAGGAGGAGAAGGGGATGACAGAGGATGAGATGGCTGGATGGCATCACCGACTTGATGAACATGAGTTGGAGTGAACTCCGGGACTTGGTGATGGACAGGGAGGCCTGGCATGCTGCTATTCATGGGGTCGCGAAGAGTCGGACACGACTGAGCGACTGAACTGAACTGAATTTTTAGACTCAGGTTGATTAAGGGGAAGACAGCTGGTTAGAGAAGAGTGATTAAAGGCCACAGTACACACAGCTCATTTAGTTCTGTAGATACATGAGACAGCCATCATACAGCCGTAGCTGAGATGATCCACTGACATACATGTGGAAAGGCATGTGGAAGAGCATCGGTTGCACAGGAAAAACCCTATTTTCTCCAGGCTGCATGTATGTATTTGTGTGCAAAGCAGAGTCCTCTCAAAACTTGCATCAGATTTGTTGTTTTTATAGATGAACTTTCTCATCCACGGGCTTCCCAGGTGGCACAGTGGTAAAGAATCCACTTGCCAGTGAAGGAGACATGGGTTCGATCCCTAGGTCAGGAAGATCGTAGGAAGTAGGAAATGGCAACCCACTATAGTATTCTTTCCTGAAAGTTCCCATGGGCAGAGGAGACTGGCAGCCTGCAGTCCACAGGATTGCAGAGAATCATACACGACTGAGTGACTGAGCATGCACACAACTCTATATCTTTTTGAAAGAACTAGTCATTAGTTTTATATAAAATGTAGTTGAATGCCCAATTGCTTACAAAAATGCTATTATTTTTTCCTCAATTTTCACCCCCCAAAATTAGTTCTATGTAAAATTTCATTGTATTTTCAAATGCACAAAAGAAACCTGAGGCATACACTTATATAACTAATAAAACTTATAAATGCTGCATCAAAGATTAGCAAGTTTTACTGGTACTTGGAGGTTAAGACCACACACACACACACACACACACACACAAAGTCCAGCTATGCTTGAAGAGCTAAAGTGTGGTTGCTGTGGAAACAGAGCTTAACTTTAAGGCTTTACACAGTGATGCATTGAAAATTTCAAGCCGACTCTGCAGTAATGTCAGCTTTTTCAGTGAATATACAGCATCAATTACAGGAAATAGCATGAATGGAAGATAATGAGTCCCTAAGACTGACAACAATGTTGAACACAGAATCACACACATACAGACACATATCTAACTCTAGAGAAGCATAATTATATATTTTATATATATATATATATATATATTAAGTATTCTATTTTTCTTGTCTTAGTCTACTTGGGCTGCCATAAGAGAATATCTAGACTGAGTGGCTTATCAGCAGCAAACCTGTATTTCTCACAGTTTCATAGGCTGGGAAGACCAAGATCAAGATTCCAGTACAGATTTGCTATCTGATGAGAACCTACTTCTTGGTTTGTAAACTATAATTTTTTTTTGCTCTGTCCTTACATGGCAGGAGTGAGAAAGCTATTTGAGATCTCTTTTATAAAGGCATGAAGTCCTCTCTCTCTTTGTTTAAATTATTTATTTATTTATTTATGGCTGTGAGGATCTCCATTGCTGTTTGCGGGCTTTTCTCTAGTTGTGGAGAGCGGGACCTACTCACCAGTTGTGATGCAGAGGCTTCTCACTGAAGTGGCTTCTCCTGTTGGGGAGCATGGTCTCTAGGGTGTGTGGACTTCGGTAGCTGAGGCTCATGGGCTCTGTAGTTGCAGCTCCCAGGCTCTAGAGCCCTGTCTCAGTAGCTGTGGAACATGGGCTTAGCTGCAACATGGCGTGTGGGATCTTTCTGGACCAGAGATCAAGCCCATGTCTCCTGCAGTGGCAGGCAGACTCTTTACCACTGAGCCAATAGGTAAGTCTGCTCCTATCTCTTAATACTAAGCCTCTTACCCTTCTCAATCAGAAGGAAGACAGACTGAAAACCACAATCAAAGAAAACTAACCAATCTGATCATATGGACCACAGCCTTGTCTAACTCAATGAAACTATGAGCCTCTTGATGAAAGTGAAAGAGGAGAGTGAAAAAGTTGTCTTAAAACTCAGCATTCAGAAAACTAAGATCATGGCATCTGGTCCCATCACTTCATGGCAAATAGATGGGGAAACAGTGGAAACAGTGGCAGACTATTTTTTGGGGGGCTCCAAAATCACTGCAGATGGTGATTGCAGCCATGAAATTAAAAGACGCTTGCTCCTTGGAAGAAACCTAGACAGCATATTAAAAAGCAGAGACGTTGCTTTACCAACAAAGGTCCGTCTAGTCAAAGCTGTGGTTTTTCCAGTAGGTCATGTATGGATGTGAGAGTTGGACTATAAAGAAAGCTGAGCACCGAAGAACTGATGCTTTTGAACTGTGGTGTTGCAGAAGACTCTTGAGAGTCCCTAGATTGCAAGGAGATACAACCAGTCCATCCTAAAGGAGATTAGTCCTGAGTATTCATTGGAAAGACTGACGCTGAAGATGAAACTCCAACAGTTTGGCCACCTGATGTGAAGAACTGACTCATTGGGAAAGACCCTGATGCTGGGAAAGGTTGAAGGCGGAAGAAGGGGACGACAGAGGATGAGATGGTTGGATGGCATCACCGACTCAATGGACATGAGTTTGAGTAAACAGGAGTTGGTGATGGACAGGGAAGCCTGGAGTGCTGCAGTCCATGGGGCAGCAAAGAGTCGGACATGACTGAGCAACTAAACTGAACTGATCTCTTAATAACATCACGTTGGGTATTAGGTTTTCAACATATGACTTTTGGTTGTGGGGGCAAGCCAAATTTAGTCCATTGCCCCAAATTTAGTCCATTGCTCTCCTCCACTCTGTTTTTCTAAATCATTTCCAATGGAAAGTTTTCACTCTCAAAACATTAATAATATTGTGCTAAAGGTGACTTTTTTTTTTTTGACAACAGTGGTAATGGATGATCTCTATACTCTCATTAATGATTCCACTAGTGTGTGGTAAATAAATCACAGGGGCCTCAATCCATGAGCATTTTAAAATTGTTTTGTCCTATGGACAATACTGAACATTACACACTTAAGCATACGTAGATATATGGACAGAAGTTTAACTAAAGAGAAAATGATGTCTTTTATAGACCAAATCTATAAACAAAGTACAGACACATTTTTACATCCCCAGATATAAGCATGCTGCTTTTAAAGACTATAGACAGAATATACTTTACACAAATCATTTACCTCATATGTCTGAAATTTCTCTGTAATATTTGTGTCTTCCATATTTCCCAGTGAGACCCAGATAAGAGAAGGGAAAGCTAGGTGATAAGAGTATATCAAAAGTACTCTAAGAGCAACCTCTGGCTTGTTTTAAGGAGACCCCCCCACCCCACCCCAGCACTTTCTTATTGGAGCCGCACAGCAGTCCAGCCCCATGTCCCTGCTGTCCCTTACTGGAGTCCCCATGTTACAAAAACATTCTCATTTCAGCCAATGATGGCCTGCTCTGATCCCACTGAGACTGGCCTTCCCTTCTCACCTTCCTGTGGCCTTGGAGAGGCAGGCTGAGGTCTCTGCAGTTGATGCTGGCTCACCTTCAAGCCAACCTTATTTTCTGGTCCATCATCCTGTTGGCACAGCGCGGGCACGGTAACCACTGTGGAAGCCAATTTTTTTTACTATGTTGTTGCTCCTGTTAACTTTTTCCAGTCTCCCTTTTCTTTAATCACTCTACTGAAATTGGGTGAAGACTCCATTAATAGAGAGTAATTCTTTAATTAAACATTCAAACGGGGATCATGGTTTTCCTTTTTTTCCTGTGAGTAATCTACATTTTGGGCACTAATACTTTGACTTTGACTTTCAATGTGATACCTAATCATACTCTATTGTTGTTTGAAACTATTCACAGATCCCACTAGGACATGAACTGGAAGATAATATAAATAGCAATTCATAGAGCAGTATTCTAACATTTTTTCTTATCATGGACAACAGACAACTTTTATGTCAAGTATCCAGTAGAAGCAATGAGAGGGAACAGTCTTAGAGC
This sequence comes from Budorcas taxicolor, assembly GCF_023091745.1. Lineage (NCBI taxonomy): Eukaryota > Metazoa > Chordata > Mammalia > Artiodactyla > Bovidae > Budorcas > Budorcas taxicolor. The sequence continues at coordinate 49,485,178 of NC_068914.1, read as the reverse complement.
AACCCACTGCTCCAAGTGCTTACCTACATTAACACTTAATCTTCATGAAAATATTAATCCCTATTTTACATATGAGGAAACTGAGGCACAAAGAGCTTAATAAATTGTCTAAATCCTCACAGCTAATTAGTGGCAGAGCTGTGATATCATAGCAGGTGTTCTGGCCCCTGAGTCTGTGAACTTTTTATTCCACTTCTTTTTGAGATAAAGACAATTGAATTTCTCATCAGGTACAGCTTCCTGAAAGTTAAGGACAAGCCTTTGCAAAGTACTTAATTCCAAGTCTCTGTTAGAGGATTCGGAATTCACCATCAGCTCTCGAGGTTCCTCTCAAAGTATCCATAATGGTTTTATGCCAAAAAACAAAAACAAAAACAAACAACAAAACACCTTATTTGATGCCCATGCAGAGAAACATATAAATCTAATTCTAAAGGGGCTATGAAAATAAAATGTCTTTCTCTGGAAACTCCACTAAAGTGAAATTTAAATACTATTTTACAGTTCTAATTAAAATCGCCCTACTTATTGCAGTGATACATAGAATCTTTTATAGTATGAATTTTTTCATCTAACTAAAACATCAGAAAATGTTAAGTAATGTCCATGCCATGACTGCCTTTATTTGGCCATTCCAAAGAGTTCTCCACACACCCAATTTTGAACTAAAGTCTTCTTGAAATTCATATATAATAAATTACGTTAACATGCTGCTGCTGCTGCTGCTGCGGCGGCGCTTCAGTCGAGTCTGACTCTGTGCGACCCCATAGACGGCAGCCCACCAGGCTCCCCCGTCCCTGGGATTCTCCAGGCAAGAACACGGGAGCGGGTTGCCATTTCCTTCTCCAATGTGTGAAAATGAAAAGTGAAAGTGAAGTCGCTCAGTCGTGTCCCACTCTTAGCGACCCCATGGACTGCAGCCCACAAGGCTCCTCCATCCATGGGATTTTCCAGGCAAGAGTACCGGAGTGGGGTGCCATTTCTTTCTCCTTATGTTAATATAACCACAATTAAATAGAGGATTAACATGGTGGATTCATAAACTAAAATAATTAGATTTTTAGGAGGTAGTCATCCTTAGAAATTAAAAGCAGAGTGGGTTACAGGGAGTTCAGCACAGTGCTCTGTGACAACCTAGAGGAGTGGGATGGGATGGGGGTGGGAGCATATTCGATAGGGAGGGAACATATGTGTAATCATAACTGATTCATGTTGTGGAAGGCAGAAGCCAACACAATATTGTAAAGCAATTGTCCTCCAATTAAAAATTTAAAAAAAAACTAGGAAAAAAGAAAGCACAGTTTGTCAAGGCAAATATCTAATGCTTTGTTTCTTGAGCAATGCAGTACCTGAGATAATGGGAATCCATGATAAATAGTCCTTTTTTCCTTAATTAATCATCGTGAGCGAACTTGTGAAATCTTCATTGTTTTGGAGAATTCTTTCCCTATTCTCCAAACTCATCTATTTATTCATTTTAATGTTTCTATTTATAGACATTTAAATTTTCACCTTTATAAAAATATATACTATGTCTGGCATATATCATATGTATTTTATATATGTTCAAAGTAATACAAATATTCACAATGTAAACAGTCATGATTTATCATTAAAAATACCTTTCCTAGTCCATCCCTTTCCTAATTCTCTACCTTAGAGGTAGCCACTTTCAAGTCTTCCGTTTTTGTCTTCAAGTTCTCTTTACAAGTTAACCTCCATGTTTATAAACAACATGATTAGCCTGCTTGTTTTTATTTTTCAGTTTAAGGCATCATTTCACATGGCAATGAAAGATGGGTTTTTTTTACATTCCCAAAAAGATCTTCATGACCCGGATAATCACGATGGTGTGATCACTCAACTAGAGCCAGACATCCTGGAATGTGAAGTCAAGTGGGCCTTAGAAAGCATCATTACGAACAAAGCTAGTGGAGGTGATGGAATTCCAGTTGAGCTATTTCAAATCCTGAAAGATGATGCTGTGAAAGTGCTACACTCAGTATGCCAGCAAATTTGGAAAACTCAGCAGTGGCCACAGGACTGGAAAAGGTCCGTTTTCATTCCAATCCCAAAGAAAGGCAATGCCAAAGAATGCTCAAACTACTGCACAATTGCACTCATCTCACACGCTAGTAAAGTAATGCTCAAAATTTTCCAAGCCAGGCTTCAGCAATACGTGAACTGTGAACTTCCAGATGTTTAACCTGGTTTTAGAAAAGGCAGAGGAACCAGAGATCAAATTGTCAACATCCAATGGATCATGGAAAAAGCAAGAGAGTTCCAGAAAAACATCTATTTCTGTTTTATTGACTATGCCAACGCGTTTGACTGTGTGGATCACAATAAACTGTGGAACATTCTGAAAGAGATGGGAATACCAGACCACCTGACCTGCCTCTTGAGAAACCTATATGCAGGTCAGGAAGCAACAGTTAGAACTGGACATGGAACAACAGACTGGTTCCAAATAGGAAAAGGAGTACGTCAAGGCTGTATATTGTCACCCTGCTTATTTAACTTCTATGCAGAGTACATCATGAGAAACGCTGGACTGGAAGAAACACAAGCTGGAATCAAGATTGCCGGGAGAAATATCAATAACCTCAGATATGCAGATGACACCACCCTTAAGGCAGAAAGTGAAGAGGAACTAAAAAGCCTCTTGATGAAAGTGAAAGTGGAGAGTGAAAAAGTTGGCTTAAAGCTCAACATTCAGAAAATGAAGATCATGGCATCTGGTCCCATCACTTCATGGGAAATAGATGGGGAAACAGTGGAAACAGAGTCAGACTTTATTTTTGGGGGTCCCAAAATCACTGCAGATGGTGATTGCAGCCATGAAATTAAAAGACGCTTACTCCTTGGAAGAAAAATTATGATCAACCTAGATAGCATATTCAAAAGCAGAGACATTACTTTGCCGACTAAGGTCCGTCTAGTCAAGGCTATGGTTTTTCCATTAGTCATGTATGGATGTGAGAGTTGGACTGTGAAGAAGGCTGAGAGCTGAAGAATTGATGCTTTTGAACTGTGGTGTTGGAGAAGACTCTTGAGAGTCCCTTGGACTGCAAGGAGATCCAATCAGTCCATTCTGAAGGAGATCAGCCTTCAAAGGAGGGATTTCTTTGGAAGGAATGATGCTAAAGCTGAAACTCCAGTACTTTGGCCACCTCATGCAAAGAGTTGATTCATTGGACAAGACTCTGATGTTGGGAGGGATTGGGGGCATGAGGAGGAGGGGACGACAGAGGATGAGATGGCTGGATGGCATCACTGACTCAATGGACATGAGTCTGAGTGAACTCTGGGAGTTGGTGATGGACAGGGAGGCTTGGCATGCTGCGATTCATGGGGTCACAGAGAGTCGGACACGACTGAGCGACTGAACTGAACTGAACACCTGTATCTGGTTGCTCAGATGATAAAACGTCTGTCTACAAGGCGGGAGACCCGGGTTCAATTCCTGGGTTGGGAAGTTCCCTGGAGAAGGAAAAGGCAACCCAGTCCAGTACTCTTGCCTAGAAAATCCCATGGACAGAGGAGCCTGGTGTCCATGGGGTCGCAAAGGTTAGGACATGACTGAGTGACTTCACTTCACTTCACTTCACTTCACCTGTATCTACTTCCTCTTCCTTTCTCTTTCCATTGCAGTAACATGTAATTTATATCACCAGTTTCAGTTCATGCAGTACTTAATGTTTTCATTATTGTGACTGTTAAATGTTGTTCATAGCAAAATCAAGTACTATGCTATGATTTCTTATTCTTTCTTTACAAATGTTTTTCTCCTATACAAATTAACTGTCTCATTTTTCCTTTTGCTTGAATTTCTACATATTAATTTAAAATTATCTTACAGAAATGTAAAATTCTTCTCTCATTCCTCATGTACGTTATGTATTTTATCAATTTGTCTTGAAATCCTTGGTTTGCTTCTGCAACCTCTCTAAAACAGCTGTATAGAATTCGCCACAGGATAACCTTTGCCAGCATCTTGAGGGTCTCTTTTTGGAAGCCTTATTTCCTCATTCCCATGATTGCTTCTTTCTTTTCTTAGTGTTTCCCTCTTTCACCTCGAATACATCCTTCTATAATTTTCTGAAAAACAGGATACAGAAAATAAATATTAAGAGACTCTCATGTGTCTGAAAACATCTCTCTGCTCTACTCACACTATTCGATATGGGTTCTTGTTGGGTATAATTACAAATCATTTCCACTTGTAATTCTGAACTTTCCCCCATTCCTTGTTTCCTTTGGGACCACTTTTCCTCTTGTACATTGGGCCTAAAGTCATACTACATTTTGGTTCAGGCCATCAGAGTAGCCATACTTTGCAGGCTTGTGATTTAGAGTACTATAGATCCCTGCCAAATGACTCAGTTGGGAGCTTTTAGCTGGGATTTGGTATATAGGCCACAGGAGAGAGATTTAGCCTCTTCTGGGAATCTAAATTGTATGTGTGCTAAATCGCTTTCGTTGTGTCCCACTCTTTGCAACGCTGTGGATTGTAACCCACCAGGTTCCTCTGTCCATGGGGACTCTCCAGGAATAGAGTTTTCATGCCCCTCTCCAGGGGATCTTCCTGACCCAGGGACGGAATCTGTGTCTCTTAAGTCTCCTGCATTGGCACTTCTTCACACTAAGGACACCCGGGAAGCGAGGGAATCTCAGTTGTTTGTATGTAAACCCAGAGCTGCTCATAGCACCTTCCCTGGTCACATAGAGGATGTGATACATACCACACGTTACTGCATAATAATGCACAGAAGGAAAAGGAAGCTTTAGAAGAGAAAGACCTAAGAGCAATATTTTCAGTCCTAGAACTAACTAGTCATACTTAGACAAATACTTTCTATTTTATAGAACTACTTCAAATTGTAATTCTATTACTTAAAAAACAAAAGAATATTTAATAAAACTATCATTTTTTTACTGATGAACCTGAAACTATAAATAAACTGCCTCTCTCTGGTTACCCATGGTGAATGGTGGAGGCAGGTTTACAGCTTTTGTCTCTTCTTCTACTGCATTGTAGCATCTTGTGTGTCGTGTCAAAACAAACCCTGAACGGTGATGAAGTTAGGTACTGGAAGCTTATTGCCATTTATTCTTTGCACTCTTACTAAATAAAGCAATTGAGTGAAAATAAAAACAATAAAAGCTGCAGTTAGTACCGTTTATGTGGCAGTCTGTGTCTGGCACTTTTTCCTCTGGTTAGTTGTTAGGTTCATATATAAAATATTGATGAGGCTATGTATGTGTATATATAAAATGACCTCATGACATGTGCTTCTATACATCATCCATCACATTGGTCCTCCTGAGAATTCTGCCCAGAGAGCATAAGACAGCCTTCAGGCTCCTGAATTCCTGCATGTCTCCACTTCATCATCATGGAAGTCCTTCTGTGAAGTTCTAACATGCTTTAGCTTTCCCATGCCATCCTTTTTAGTGTATATTGAGAAAAGTTATCCAAAAGTTCATCCTATTTTTATATATTATCATAAATATGAAAATAAATAATAGCATTTTGCAGTTAAACTAGACCTATTTCCCTAAATTAAAATCCCAGTGATTGTTTTTATAGCATGCATTATTATTTTTGTAGAATATTTATTAAAATTATTAAGTATTTTGATAAACTTTCTTTAATGAAAATGACAATATAAAACTTAAAAAAACTTAATAGTAGTATTTACTACTTGCTCACATATTTTATTGTCCCTTTCGACATTTTCCACTTTGTGACATGTCAGAAGAGATAAAACAAGAGAGAAATCTGCTAAAAATTTGCAAAGAGGGGATAACTTGGTATCAGTGATGTGAAAGAATATTCTTATTTTCTTTGGCAGACATTTCATCATCATCACCATCTTCATCATATTTCAATATCTATCTAAACAAAATCTAAAGTTGCATTGTCTTCATCAAAATATTTTTCTTTAAATAATTTAATGCTTGACTGTAGTTTTCAGTTTTCAAATTTGATATATTCTCATTAAATATTAGATTTTCCTTATGAAATATTTTAATTCTTGATTGAAGGTTTTTTATGTATTTTTTTTATGGCTTAACATAATGAATATTTATAATATCTGGAAGATCTGGCCTGCTAGGCCAGATTAGGAAGTGCTAATTGGTCCATTTCAGACATATGCTTATTTGCAAATGGGACACTCTCAGGCTGTAATGGGTATATAAATTGCTAGACTCCAAATTTGTGTATTTCTCTATAATCCTCTTCTCAGTTACAGAAGTAATTTTGTCTATAATGCCATGAATATAGAGAGATGACTGGGAGTTCATCCTTTTTCCTCCATGTCTCTGGGTTATTTGTAACATTGGTCACTTACACTTCTGTCACCCAAGCCCTGGAATGATGGAGCATCCATAGTATATACAACCCATATAATGAAAAAGAGTGTGAGAAAGTTTGGAAATTCATACTAGAACATATGTACTCCTCTCGTCTGGGCTACCCTTGAAGATGAGAACTGGTGTTTTGTTATGAACTGAATACTTATGTGCCCCTAAATACAAATGCTGAAGCCCCAACCTCAAATGATGATATTAGGAGGTGCGGTTTTTGGACAGTAACTGAGTTTAGTTGAGGGTCAAGTCCTCATGGTAGGATTAGTGCCCTATTAAGAGGTCAGTAAGCTTATTCCTTTTCTCAGTCTCTGTGTCTCCCTCTCTGTCTCTCTCCTGCCCCCACCTGCCCTCCAAGTGAACACTCAGCAAGAAGAGAGTCACTTGTAAGCCAGAAAGAGGGCCCTTACCAGACACCGAATCTGATGGCACCTAGATCTCTGACCTCTCATGGCCTAGAAATGTGAGAAGTAAATATTTGTTGTTTAGGCCACACTGTCTATGGCATTCTGTTGAACCAAGACAGTAACTGGAACTGATTTTAAAAGACCTCATGATCAATTACATATTATCCATGTGACCCTGAGAAAGTTATTTAATCTGAGACTCATTTTCCCTATGTATAAACTGACTGTTATGACAGTACAGTTGTGAGAATTAAGTAACGTGAGATTTGTATAAAGTGCTTTAAATAGTACTTGGCACATAGGAAGTGTCAGCTATGTAATTGTTTTAGTTTTAAGAAGAGTTTTCATCTAAATACTTAATACCCCCTTTAGGTAACGTTGCTGTTTTAAAAATATGAATCCTATTTTTAAGTTCAGAAAACAAAGGTATCTGGTTCATCTACACACTTTTGGATGGAAGTGATGATAATAAATTCAAGAGATTGATCAGATAAATAGTTTATGATCTGACATGACTGAACACAGCTGGATTCAGGGTCCAAACACTCGTGGGTTTGAAGAAATCATTAGGGCTTCCCTGCTGGGTCAGACAATAAAGAATCTCCCTGCAATGCAGGAGACCTGAGTTCGATCCCTAGGTTGGGAAGATCCCCTGGAGAAGGGAATGGCTTCAGTATTCTTGATTGATCAGAATACTCTAGTATTCTTGCCTGGGAAATTCCATGGACGGAGGAGCCTGGTGGGCTATAGTCCATGAGGTCACAAAAGAGTCAGCCACAACTAAACAACTAAAACTTTCACTTTTCACTTGGTTTATATCAGTTTTCATTCAGTTTTATATCAGGTTCTCTCATTCTCAGTTTTTCTTTTGTGTTGACTTTATTCTAAATAAGATGTTCAGTGTAACCCTTTACGACTACACTATTTTTTTATTTGAGATCTTAGTAAAAGGGAGAAAGACCACTTCCTTTCTCCCAGAACTCCCCCATGGCAGTCCATCTTTGGCCCATCTTGGTTCTTGAGAACTAAATATTAGTAAACAAAGGATGCTGCAAATATCAACCCATCACATACAGACTGTAAGTCCTGAGAGAACTCAGGACAAACAGTCTGCTCACTGCTAAACCCATCTAGAAGCCATGCCCTGAAGCCATCTCTGAGGGGAAACTGAGAAAACAAAGGAAAGTGGTCCCAGGTAGCTTAGGTGCATATCAAAGAAATGATTTCAGAGCCTAGACACTTGCATCTTCTCATACACAAGTGAAGTGAAGTCGCTCAGTTGCATCCAACTCTTTGCGACCCATGGACTGTAGCCTACCAGGCTCCTCTGTCCAAGGGATTTTCCAGGTAAGAGTATTGGAGTGGGTTGCCATTTCCTTCTCCAGGCGATCTTCCCAACCCAGGGATTGAAGCCCAGTCTCCCGCGTTGCAGGCAGACGTTTTACCCTCTGAGCCACAAGGGAAGCCCTCTCATACACAGCAAAGTGCTAAATTCCCTGGGCTTCCCAGGTAGCTCAGTGGTAGAGAATTCACCTGGAGGAGGAAATGGCAGCCCACTTCAGTATTCTTGCCTGGAAAATTCTTTGGCCAGAGAAACCTAGTGG